>NW_015151189.1:375203-427167 GCF_000732505.1 Cyprinodon variegatus
AAAAAATTCCATCATTCTGTTTTTGTATCCCAAAAAGAACTCCATAAAATCCCTACAAAATACATACAAGATAGCAGTTATAGGTGGGGTTTTTAATCACTTATAATCACTGGAAAGTTTTTTTGACCCCCCCACAAAATTGCTACTTTTATAGTGACATACTTTTAATTTAAAACATTTATTTTAATGTGTAACCTAACTTCGTGGTGAATATTTCATTTTTGTATAAATACCTTCCAAAAATGGGTCATTAACTCTTTCAGTTCTACCTTCCCCCCCTGTAGTTACACTGAACTACCCCCGGGGGTGTGCCTCACAATATGGGGACGGCTGCCATAGTCAAACATGGTGGTGGTGTAGTCATGCTGTGGAATTGCTTTTTCATCAGCAAGAAGTTAAGTATTTGGCAAATAGAATATATGTAATAGCGGCAGCAGAGAGGATGAGATGGAAAGAGGGTCAGTGATTTTGATTTGAATTATTCACTAGTTAGAATGGCTCATTTATGACTCAAGGAAGTTGGTGTTCACGGATTTTAGTTTGAAACAAGATTGAACTGATTTGCAGACCGGGGCAAAAGAAGATAAAGATCATAGTGCATTTTGACCTAGAATGATTGAATACTTTATATGTTTTTCTTATTTTTATTTAGAAATACATTGTTGAAAAATCCTGCCTTTCTTTTGTTTTACTTTATCATTTTTTTCTCTTCGTATTGGTCTATCACATGAAATACCCTGAAGTTTGTGGCTATAACACCACAAAACACAGAAAAAATTTGGCAGGACGGTATTGCTCTTGTGAATGTTTTTAATTTTAAGTCAGTATTTTGCAGCTGATAAGGCTTTAACTGAGTTATTTACTAATCCTGTGTTGTCTTCTTCCAGTGCCCATCTATGTGCCCTTCCTGATCGTTGGATCTGTGTTTGTGGCCTTCATCCTGGTGGGTTCTGTGGTCGCTGTGTGCTGCTGCCGCTGCCTCAGACCCAAGCAGGAGCTCTCCTCAGCTGGTGCCTCAGGAGGCGGGACCAGCGGCGGACGCCTCCTGGAAACGATCCCAATGATGGCCAACAGCTCCAGGGGTTCATCATCTCTGCAGTCCAGCACGGCCACCTCGTCCAGCTCTTCGGCTCCTCCCGCTGGGACCCGCACTGGTCCCGCTCCCCTGATGCGGGCTCAGGCCTCCTGCTGTCTGCCCCCAGACGCCAGCGTCTTTGTGAACATGCCCACTAACTTCTCGGTTCTTAACTGCCAGCAGGCCACCCAGATCATGTCCCACCAGTCACAGTTCATGCACCCACAGTACATCGGCTACGCCCACCCTGTGGCCCCTACGGCAGCCTTTTTAGACCACAGCCAGGGGGGATACAGACACCTCCAGTCCCCATGCCCTCCTCCAACAGCCGGATCCAGTGCAACCAGTGACAATAAATCCCCTCCAGTGACAGTGTGATGACGGAAGGGTGTCAAACCTGCAGACCACTCCGCACTTTGTTGGAGCAGGGACGTTTGGGCTCCCATCCAAAATGGAGAAAGGAAAGGAAAAAAGAATAATGAGTCCGACTCACATGAAGGACTTTTAAAGCTGTTGCTAGTCTGGACCCTGCCCTGCTATTGTTTGGTGTGTGGTGTTCCATATGATTTGTTGGCAAAGTTTAATTGAGCTAAGCTCAATCCATGACTGGAGGGTTAATGGATCCATAAGAACTTCTCTGCAAACTGAATGTTTAAGGGTTTATTTACCACAGGCCAGGTGGATAACAATGCACAGTTCAATGCAGTCCAACATGCAGCTCCAATTAACACTGCATGTTTTTCTGTGTGCACGCACTTGTATACTAAGTGTGAATAGAGATTTTCTTGGCTTGTATGTGCAGGAATGAGTGACGACAGTTTGATTTATTGTATGAAAAATGAATCTTAGAGCAAAAACAACCAAAAAAAAAAAAAAAAGAACAGGACCACATGCTTTGTTTTGGCACCGCGCACATCTGTGGCTGTGAATAAATGCGAGTGGGTTTATGCGGCATGGTATGGTTTGTTTGTGTTGAAATCGCGAGGAGAGAAAGCATGTGGATAGAAGTTCAGCCTGAGCCCCCAAAGCGAGGACGGATGTGGTCTCATATGAGTAACTGTGAGTGAACTGGGTGTAATGGGAAATGCAGGTGGTGTGATGTGTAAGGCTCTTGCAATCTCCCAGCAGACCTTTTAAAATCTAATGAAGTGAACACGGGACGCAGACTGTGACGCTCCACCCTACTATACATCCACACTCCATCTCTTTCAAACACCACCCAGAGAGAGAAAAAAGAAAAAAACAGCCCCGAGCGGAAACACACTCACATACCCCCCCACAAATATGGCCAAATTCACACAAGGCTGCTGGTTAATGTACCTGTAAGTGTTACTGAGTGCAAATACAGAGAAAGGAATCTGAAAGTCTAAACCACATTTGTTCCTGTGAGAGGCAGTGGGAACCTTTGATATGGGTCACATGGGCGACTGCCCAGGGAGGCATTAGAAAGGTGGGTGCATGAGCTCCGGATCAAAATAAATGTAATATGCCTTAACTGAGCAGGGATTCTATTGCTTTAAAGCTTTTGCAGCCAGTGGGGAGAAAAGGGAGACTAGTTTACAGTGTTTCTGAAGGACTGCCATGCATTTTATTTTGCCTCAGAATCTAATTTTCAAATTTTGATTGGCAATGGTGATATATAGGTGTGTGTGTGGTTGTGACAAACACTGCACGGTTCAGTGAACTAGCAGCAGAGGAGTAGCTCCAGGCCAGGTTTAAGCCACAGCTTTCCACTTGAAAAAGGCACGGAAGTGGCACTTATTGGCTGTGAGTTAGGAAAAATATACAAAACGTGCTTAATTTGCAGCCATTCTGTGTGTGCGTGTGGAGCAGAGCAACATACATTTCAGTGGGAACGTGCAGCTGCACAGAGGGCAACATGTTTGTGGGCCGAATCTCTAATCCAAGCTCACCCTAAGGTTGAGTAGGCAGCTTGTGTGAGACAAACAGTGGTCCTGATTCTCTTTGAAATAATATATAAAGCAAAGAGAGGTGATGCTTTTTTATATGAATGGAGTAAAAATAAACCTTTTAAAACATGCAAGAATGTTGTCTGATCAGAGTGATGCTAAGCTACAGGGGAAATACAAGATTTAGCGTTATCAGGTTGCCAAACGTTACAATCAATCAAACAAAGAAGTATGTTACACACATTCACAGACTAGTCTGCTTCCCATAGCAGAGAATACTAATCTGATTGCTCCAAGCACGGAGAAACTACCGTGGAAGTTTAAAGGTTTGGGTTCCAGGAATGAGAGAAAACAGGCGGAACGAGCCACCGGAGGGAAACCAAAAGAAGTAAATGGATTTCTTTCTTCCAAAGATGGATTCTCCACATCGCAGCAGCTGTGGTTGGTTTTGGCTGAGCCGCCTACAAGAAGGCAGGAGAGAACAGGATCTCCAGCTGAGGAGGGTGATCTCCTAATGATCTGTCAGCGAGGACTCTCCAGAGCCTAATGACAGAGCGTGGGAGAAGTTTGATTTTGGCCACATTTATTGGCACCCGAGATCAATACTGTGTAGAAGCTTCTTTTGCCAATATAAGATTAACTGGGCAACATTTCAGAAGGTCGGCTAAGTTCTCTAGGTTGTCCAGAATCCTGGATCCTTCTTTATGCTCCATTTTCTTCAGCTCACCTCACAAGTTTCTATTGGACTACGATCCGATAGCTGAAAGAGTAATGGATGAAGGTTAATTATGGTTCTGGAGAAAAGATTTCTGCAATTTGGCTATTTGTCCTTATCAGTTATTCCACTGTGAGACCAAGTGAAGGCATGTTTTGTGTTCTGGCAACAAATCCGGAAAGATTTATTTTAAATGTTTAGATATTTCAAGGTTCCATGAGCATTTTGAAGCAGGCCCATAGCATCACAGATTCTCCACTGCACTTTAACATAAGGTGGTTTTTAATCCATCCTCCTCTGTTTCGTAATAAACCCACCTACACAATTTGTTTAGCATCATCTGAACAAAGCCCTCTTTTCCAGTTTAATTCCTTAAGAGAAGCTTTGTGATGGAAGAACAACCAGTTGCGATGAAGGTGGAGTATAATGTTTAAGTTTAGTAACAGAACCTTTTAAGAGATTTTTCTAAAGTCCTTGATATGAAGTATTTATGTGGACTGATTCAATATAGATCCTACAGTATATTCTGACCTACTGACCTTTCATAAAGAGAAATAGGCCCAAGTGTAACCTCAAAGTTCCACCACAGGGAAACTAAATTCATTATATCCTAGATCGTTTTTAAGAAACATATTAATACCAATTAAAGTTTCAGACATTTAATTTTAATATCAAAGTTACCTCATTTACTAGGATTTAGTAATAGATCAACACAGAGCAATGAATAACTGATGTAAACCCAAAACAAGGCATTGTTTTTAAACTGTAGCCTGCATATGCACTTAATACCTCTGGTAAAAAAATTATTTTTCTCCCAAAATAACCTTTTAACTTTCTGTACCAACTTAGCACATCTACAAACGGAAGTTTTTACCCATTCTTAGTGAAATAGCTCAAGCTCAGGCAGATGGAAGTTGAGGATCTGTAAAAGTCAATGTTACCACAGACTCGATGAGATTTGACTAGGTCTTTCTAACAGAAATATGCTTTCATCTAAACCATTGACATCCCTCTGGGCTGCAGCGGTTTAACTCTTTGACTTTAACACTGGGAACCTGGGTTCAAACTGAATTGTAGCCATATGTAGAGGGTCGTCCTCTTCCTGGATGCTGAACCTCCAACCCAAGCTTTAAATGGTCCTGTTAAATCAAATCCGCAAATATAAATATATCTGCAATTTCATTCATTGAAACTCAAAAACAAAAAAAGAAAACAATAGAACTTATTTAACATTTGTGTTGATTGCTGCTGAAACAGGACGATTTTGGTGGGTGGGGCTGCCTGAGGGTCTATTGAGCTTCGGCCAGTTTCAAAACAAAGTTAAAGAAAGATCAAAACTGTTACTTTCCAGCCGTTTGTTGCTGTAACACAGGCATCCCCAAACTCGGTCCTCGAGGGCCGCTGTCCTGCAGGTTTTAGAGGTCTCTCTGCTTTAGCACAGCTGATTATGATGATTGCAGTAGAGCAAAAGCCTGTTAATCAACTATCAATTAAAATCAGCTGTGCTGGAGCAGAGAAACATCTAAAACCTGCAGGACAGCGGCCCTCGAGGACCGAGTTTGGGGATGCCTGCTGTAGGAGAAGAAGCAGCCTGTTCTGAATGCAATAATATGCTGGAAGATGTTATGGAAGCAACGAGTTTTCCACAATACGTATCCGAACCTGAGCCAACAGCTCGACCTCCAGGAACAAAGTAAAATCTTCACAGATGAAGAAATCTTCCTGCACAATGAAGAAAGAACCTCTCCACAGCATGATATTGCCACCACCATGCTTTAAATAATTCAAAATAATGAACAAAAACAAATCAAACTTCATTCCTCTGAACAGAACTGCCACACATTTGCTATGCCTCTACATGGCTTCATCTTTCATTTTCCCCCTTCATTAAAAAAACGTCAGTTTTTTTAAAAATGCAGGGATAGTTGAAAGATTCTCCTCATTTTAGGGCAATTGTTGGAGTTTATAGATAACTTTAGCAGCTGTCGATCTTGCTAAACCAACGGAATAAATGTAGTTTAACAAAAATTGTTTAATTTAATCAAATGAATGGTTTGTCAGTCTAAATTTGGTAAAAAATAGAAGTATCAAAATCTTTAGCAGGGGTCTGGCAGTAAATGAATTGTATACCGCAAACAGTTAATGTCAAATCCTCATGGTCTATTTATAATTTCAGCTGAAAAAAACATAAACCAAACTTCTTCAAAGCTTCCCTGGAGCTACGGCTGAACTCAGAAACCTTTACACTAGCAGTGAAAACACACAGACATTTGCTCAGGCAATGGACTGATCAGATTTAATGATTAGGACTTCGGTGAACATATCTGCCCTTCCCCACAGCCCCCTCCCAATACCAACCCCTCAGCCTTGCATTCCTGAAGCAGTGTCCTCAACACAGACCACACAGACAATGGACATTCAGACAGAGCAGAGAAACACATGATTCATGCAAGCGTCCTCAATCCAACCCCTCACCATTTTGGATGCCTATTAGTAGTAGTTCAAGTAAAATATTCCCTTGGGTATTATCAGTTTCCCTCCACTAACAAGTAGAAAAACATACATGAGAAGGAAAAAAAAATAGAAATTCATACACAGGGATGAACATTTTAATAAAAAAATAAAACAAAACATAAAATGTTCAGTTAAAATCATTTATCCAAACAGAAACCTAAGGTCAGGCGTTAAAAACAGACATGCTGCTCCTACATCAGCTGATGGTGTTAAGGGAGGATAAACAGAACTAAGAACTGTCCAGAGGAAAAGGAACACGGAGGCTGTAGAAGTGCAAGGAGATGTAGAGATAAGAGTGAGGGGAAAAAAAATATGAAGAAATAAACAAGAGGAGGTCTCAGAGAGGCTGCAGCAGGGACTAGGCCCGGTTTAAGGTGGAGCGTTGTGCCTCAGCGGCGTCACTGTGGTGTTTGGCAGTGAAGCCTGGCGCTGCCTTGGAGCCAAAACTGGGAGAGGAGCTCCCTTCGCTCCTTTAGGAGGAATTTAACCTGTGATCCACTATTGTGCACATCCGTCTGTGCAGCGCTGCGTGACCACAGGTGTGCCAATCCCTCCATCGCTGGAGATGAGCTGCAACCATGGAGGCGAACACACGGAGACGACGCATGCACACGGGGTGCGCAGACACACATGCACAGGCAGACGCCGACGAACTGAAACAGGCGCACACACACACACATTTCGACACAGCAGCGTGAAGCGGTCTGAGGTGTATACAGGTACGAGCAACAGTCTTAGAGTTCGACTTGGCATGTCTGGGATATGGTTCGCTCATGCCTGCGGAGCTTTTTTTTTTTTTTCCAAGAGTTTGTTCATTAATTAGCCTGGTCCCTTTATCCGATCCAGTCCTCCTGACACCAGACACGGACCCCACCCCAGGTGACAGAAGGTCACGTCATTGTTCTGGTAAGGCCACTGCAGAGGCCTGTCACTAAAGTGTTAGAGGGTGGCTCTCCAGTTGATTTCGCTGTCCTCATGACAACGATTGCTACGTAGAGCCAAAGCGTCGATCGGTTGGGTGGAGGTGGCTAGAGGCTGGGGCGCTGGCGGGTGGTGTCGTAGGAGCGGACAACCTGGGACTGGGAAACCACGCCATGCTCCTCCTGAGAGAAGGCATAACCATCTGAGGAAACACCAAACAGAAGAGGGGATTAGGCAACAAAAGCAACACTTTTCAGTGTTTTATAGACTTTCTGTACTGATGGGTTTAAATTAGGGTCTAAAAAATTAACCAGATTAATCATGATTAATCGATTATTAAAATAATTATCAACTAATTAAATAATCGCTTAATCGTTAACTGGAGTCTAGAGACTGTAAAACAAGCCTTTAGGTGACGGAACGACCAACTTAAAGCAGCAATTATACCAAAATTGTAAAACAAAGTATAGGAAGATTTTGCATATAAGATAAAAAAAAAACCTTTTTCATCGGTCTATACACTCTATCCAGAACTACTGGAGTGGAAAATGTTTAGTTTCACCAGCTTCAAGTTTAGAAAATTTCTAATCTTTAGCTATCCAATGAGTAATTGAAAAATAAAATAAAATACAGATTGATCATTCTGCAAAATAATTGTTAGCTGTAGCTCTAGTTTAAATCCTACTTTCCGACTTTCCAATAATGGTGATCTATCGTATAAACCTTCATTAGGACAGAGAAAAAAATACAGTTTTAAGGTGACAAAAGAGTTCAATAGTTCTGGAAGTCCCTAAATGGAGAGATACTACTAGAAGTTCTGTCTTTAAAGATACTCACGTGACACGGTCTGCTGCACCGAGTTGGATCTTCCAACACTTGAAGGGGTTTTCCTAAATACTCTTGTCAGCAGATGGGCTCGTTCGTTTAGACTGCGACACAGACGGAAAGGAAGAGCAATTAATCTGCAGCTTTAGAGCACAAACAAGACGACAATGTTTGAAGATTATTGACTACTGGATTTCTAATACAACATGCACAGCTAATAAGAACTGCAGACAAAATAAACGTTGGATTTAATACTGAATGTTTTTTAGATTTAATTAAGCCAAACTGTAATCCAACAACTGTCTGCAGAGAAACAGGCCATCCACAGTAAACTTTTCCTCCCCCCTGTGCGTTCATAACTCCTCCTGTCCACGATGAAGAGTGGCCCCTCTGTTTTAAGACCACACGCCGTCACGGCTCCTCTCCTCCCCTGACCAAAAATAACTAAGCCCTGGCCACATATTCCACACCGACGCACACAATCATCCCCCCCCATTCATCCCGTCTCATCACTGTCATGGCAGCAATAAAACTATATGCACAGGATATAACCGTTAAGAAGCCTGTCAGTAACTGTACAGTTCAGTTTATATCCTGTGGTGTTTAAACATTATTAAAGCAATGAGTTTGCATTAAGACTTTGTGAATTCTGCAGCAATGATGACGACGACGGGTGAACTAGTGATGAACTTGGGCCAGCATGCCCACAGCGAAGTCTTGAATCTGGCAGCCAGGAGACTGTTGGGAATCTTTCCCTGAGAGAGGAGAAGAAACAAGCAGCTTTTTCAGCTCGCTCGAGGAGTTCTTTGGCCCCGAAAAAAAAGAAACGTCTGTTAGATCGATGACATAGCTGAATCGTAAAAAAAGACTAAATGAAAGCTGGACAGACACATGTCTTTTTTTTTTTCCTTCCTTTTTGCAACTGTTAAGACTTTTCCCCCTCAAATTCCTGCTGGTTCAACCGGAGCCCAAGGATAAACTCCGGTTTGAACCCTTTCACACACAGATGTGCTCTTTCTCGTTTTACTCCCACTATTTCTCTGATCTTCCTTTCTTTCTTTCGGATTTGAAATGAAGCGGATGCAAAGATCCGGTGATGATTGTGAGCTGGAAAACAGGTTTGATGAAGGATTAGAGCCTCACTCTAAGTCAGGCTTTTCCAAAGCTTTCAGAGATGGAGCTGCAGATAAAAATATGCTTCAGCAAATACTGCTGACATCAGATAATGAGGAAACCATGATTTTAAGAAACCATGGCCCTATGCCTACTTAGATCACATCACACAACATCATCTACACTCATTGACGCCGCTAAAGGAAATTATTGTGGGAACACCAACAATTCCTTCAAAACAAAAGAAATTGAAACATTTTTAACAACAATTACATTTAAAACTACTGGAACTAAGACAATTAACCAGGACCCAAATATATTATTTCCAACCAACCACAGGAAATAATATGGCCAATGAGGTTAAAGAAATCTTCCAAATGTTCAAAACTTTACATTTAAAAAGCTTCAGTTGTATTATATATGTTAATTTTCATGCAATGTCTTACAAAAAAGACCCAGTGTTGAGTAAAGCAGAGGATCTGTGATGCTGTGGGCTTGATTTAGTTGGAACGTATTTGAAAAGAACATCATGAGGAACTTTGTTTTGTTTTTTATCGATTTCCTTCATTCCAACAGTGAAAATCCAAAATGTTTGTTTAGCAGTCGAACATGTAAGAAAATAACTTCTTTTAAGCATGGCTAATAATCAAGGTTCTAACTTAGAAAAAAAAAAAAAAAAAAAAAACAATTGGGAAACACTTGTGTATTCTGGAATACCTGAATACCTGATCTATTTAATTCTATCACAACTCTTAAAAACACCACACACAAGAGCACTAAGTCACAGCCTGAGGATCTACGTGCAAACAGTAAACACACCAGGTCTGTACAGCAGTTCAAATTGGTCCACCTAAAAAAGAAAAAAAAAACACACAAAACAAAAAACAGACTATGGACATTTTTAAAGACACAGAGAGAGAAAATAAACCTGACCTTTCAGGTTTGCTTTAGAGATAAACAGAGAAAACCATGCAAGTGTCAGTCAAAAGGCAGCGTGCATGAGAAACAGGTCATGTAAGGCCAGAGTGCACAGTGCAAACCTAAAAACTACCTCTGAGGAGCAGCTCTGAGTCTACGGGACCTCAGCACTGGGTTCAACCCTGTGGACAGTGCCGTGGGGGCGGGGTGAATTTAACTCATTTATTTCCATTAGGAGGGAAATATCAACAGAATATTTACAAACCAAAAGTCGGCAATTTCAATAAAACTGTCAAATGAAATGCATAAAACCAATAAAAAGCTGAAATAATGACATTAAGTTTTTTTATATACTGCACCTGCGGCCGCTGGAGTCCCTGAGCACCGCAGCTCCCGGGTCAACAGCCCGCGCCTCAAGTTCCTGCACCTCCTCCAGCAGGGACTTCCTTAAAGTGCGTCGTGTGCTGCAGAGAAGAAACCAACTCATCAGAGCCGTGAAGGAAAGTCTGGGTTGCCTTTCTGTGCAGACGTGTGCAGCTTGCGTGTCAGTGTTGACATAAGCTCAATATGGGTTATGTAAACGATTGGATCAACTTATATACGTTCTTTAGATTTTTTTTTTAACGCATTTACAATGAATGTGCTCTACTTACGCTGCCCAAGCGAAATCTTTCAGTAAACAGGCGGTGGGTACTAGGACCAGGCCCAGCCAGAAGTACCAGCACTGCATCACTTTACCAGCCTAAAACGATAAAGATACATTTGGTTTCACTTGTGATTGATTAAATGAAATAAAGAAAAGGTTTCTCCCAACATCTAGTGCCCCCCTATAGTTATTTAATTCCAATAATTTAATTGGGCTTTAAATATAGAAGTACAAAGTTGTGATGTGAAAGAAAAAGGATACTTAATTGTAAACTCTTTACAGTTCTTAGATTCCTGCATTATTTTCTTACCCCTTTCACTATTTTATGCTTTCAAATGTTTGACTCTAGCATAAAATCCAGATAGGATACCTTCAATTTGATGGTTTGAAATATTTCAAGGGAGATGAAAAGTTACAGAGGTCTATATTCTGCTGCTGTAAAACGAAAAACAGGAGGACCCCCCCCCCCCCCACCTGTCGGTGCAGTCCAGCTGCAACACGACTCATTGACCTTTAACCCCCGTTCTTGGTCCGTCTCCTGAGATTAATCACCCGTCCAACCGCTGTCTCATTTTGTCAGTCTGCATGTCTCTTTCTGCTCCTCACTCCCACACATCTTTCTCCCGCGATCCCCTTCGATCTCACTCTTTCGCAACCTTCTTTCATCATTAGTGACTGTTGTCTCTGCTGCTTGTCCTCACCTGCTGCTGTTAATCTTCGTCATCTGCTTCCCACACAACTTTTAAAAAAGTAAGTCTCTGTCTCCAGCTAAAGACACGAACTGCCACCTCAAACCCTGCATAGGGACTTCTACTGTTTCAGTCGGTTTAACCGCACAGATTTGAACACAGTCGGGTTCCTGGAGAGGAAGGGGCCGAGGTTCAGACTTACCCATCAATGGTTCTCTCCTTTTTTTAAATAATCACAGAGACATTTCAAATTTTAGGTTTTAAGATGAAGGAAAATAACTTGCGAAAAAAGAGAATTAAAGGGGAATGCCGTTTTATTTTTACATTGGGCCCTTGATTTTACGTTATAACATCATGTTCTACTCATCCATATGAGTTTTGTGTCATTTGGAGCTGTTCTGAGGATATTCGGTTAGGTTATATCCAAGTAACGTCTTCCTATGGGCAACGACTTGAAGGCACAAACTGAGCTGTTCATAATTTATTCTTTATGGTACGGCAGCATTCATAACATGTAGGCGAATCACTGTCCTCAAAACATCCTCGGTTATATTTTTTATATTTATATCTTTTAAAAACAAAGAAAAGGAAGGAATGGATGATGTAAGTGAGAAAAGAGATAAATATCAGAATAAAAAAATCACAGGACTAGGCGAGCATAGATGGAGGGAAGAAAACAAGGAAAGTAGAAAAGGAAGAAAGTACACAAGACAAAGGGGATGCGGGGGGGCATAAAACGAAGGAGGGGTGTGTAACATAGTTGTGTTCAGTTATTCTGAGCTCCTCTATGTTCTTTTCATTCTCATCTCAGCCCCCCTTCTTGTGTGGAAAAATGGGTGTATAGATAGCAGGAGGAGGGGAAATAAGAGAGTTAGGGGGGGGGGGGGGGGGGGGGGGGGGGGGTATGATGGCAGAGTGTCTCCGACTATTCCCCCAGTCAGACCGAGCAGCTGCAGGGATATTTGACCGCATTCCTGATTTCTGACACAAATTGAATTAATGGGCTGCAGAGAGTTGAGACGGTCCTGTTCCTTCTCCATGTCCACTCAGCGGGGCACCCACTCCCACCCGGGGCTTTATCCCCCAGACTCTACAAGCAGTCCCCCAATTAAGGGCTTCAACAAACACTCCCCTCATCATCCTCATCATTAACGGCCCACCCTCATAAGTCAACACCTCCACAGAGAGCAGTAAAAGACAGGAGTTCGGGTGACACGCAGCAGGTGCGGGGAGCCCCCCGTCGGGGTACAGCCCTCCCTCCCATGGGAGCTCCAGCAGTGCCGACATAGAACACCCAAGAGGTGAGTCTCCTAGACGCCATGTATTGGTTAACATGGAGGGAAGGAGGAGCAGGAGAGGCTTTAAAAATGAAAGGTCTACTGGGAGGGGCTTGGTGGTGAGCATATTACCTGGCCCAGCATGTCTGGGGCAATTGGGATGGTGGGCCAGAACACAGAGTACACGACGAAGAAGACCATCCAGAGCGCCATGCTTCCCCAAACTGCTAGGTGGGAAAACTACACAGAGAAAAGGACGGGGAAAACCAGAACAAAAATGGAGATTAGAAGAGAGACAAGACGAGGTTAAATAGCTCACATACAGCTCTGGATATAGTCAACCTTTCCCTCCCTCTTCTTTATCCGTCTCTGTGATGTGCTGTAAGGGGACACTGTGTGAATTCCAGGGGGACCTCACTTCATTACTCCCAGACTGCTGTGTGGACAGCTGAACGGACAAAGGTGTCAGCGCCTCGCTGTCTGTCCTGCCACTCTTTGTCACTGCAGCAGCAGGAACTAACCAAATAATGTCACCATCACAGCTTGAGCTCCTTTTTTCCCCCCCAAACTTTACCTCCACTTCTGTGTTTTAAACTGAAAGGTGACTCCGCATAGTCAGTCGTATGCTGAAGGTATAACAAGAAATCTGCATATTGTGTGATTATCTGTGGCTGTCCTGCGACCGGCCTGATGGAAACTCAAGTTCAATTTATTTCAGTAACAATACAAAAAGAATTGCAATCAGCTGTTTCTCTTACACGGTTTAAGCATTAAGAAAAAATAATTCAGAGGAGGCACAGAGATGTGCTAAGCTCTTTAAATAGAAAGCGTATATTCTACAGGTCACACATGCTTGCTGTTCATTCAGGCTATTGGAAAGGCTGAATGAAAGGTTCCTCCGCTTTAACCTTTTGAGCTTTTTACCTTATTCTGTGGAAGAGTTTGGAAACACTATGTCAAGTCCAGTCCTCAGAGCAAATATCCAAAAAATTTTTGATACAACCCATTTTTATCACACCTGAAACAAAAGAGTGGCTCATTACCATGCCTCTGCTGAGCTAAAGGAGGAGACTGAGCTTTTAGATTCAGGTGCGTCAGAAAAGAGATGCATCTAAAACAGGGGTCGGAAACCCAAACTGTTCAAAGAGCCATATTGAACCAAAAAAACGAATCTGCCTGGAGCCGCAAAGATGTAAAAGTCTTATATAAGCCTCGTATGGCAACACAGGCTATAAGTATATTAGCGCACTATAAAAAAAAAGGACTATGAGGTCTCAAACATATAATTAGCATTCATGATTTAATGTGTTGCCCAGGGTGTACTCCACCTCTCGCCCGTAGACAGCTGGAGATACGCACCAGCACCCCTCGTGACCCCGCTTGGGATAAGTGTGACTGAAAATGGATGGATGGATTTAATGTTTATCCTGAAGCAAATGTCACATCATGTGACTACTCTGCTGTACTATATTTGGTGCTTTAAGTTTAAATTCCATAGTGGCACGATGTGAATAAGGAGCAGTGAGCGCTCTTAACCGTGCAGAGTTCACCGCTTCACAGGGTGGTTTGTATGTATTAGGTTTTGTTGCATTGATTAAATTATAGAAACACAATTAATCAGATTTTAGGGGTTATTTTTATTTTGAGGATTTGGGGGAAAATTGGAAGAAAGTTCACATACCTGCATAAGAGCGCTGCTTTTTCAATCCGTGTTTTCCATGCTTGCAACAAGACTAACAGCAGTAGTGGAGTTTGGAGATGCGATCCACTCCTGAAACCTTTGCGCTCCTCTAATTTATCTAGAAGTACCGGATCTATTTGGATCCATGGTCCGAGAAACACCCGCCGGTTTGTTTACATCAGCCACCTGCCTGGCACCACGCCGCACTGAAATGTGTGTTGCAGGCTACAGTATGATGGTAATCTTCGCTGACAGAAATGTTTATATTTATTGTTTGAATTATTTATTATACAAATTTGGGAAACATAATGAATGTTAGTTTGAACTCCTGCACAACATATTAAAATACACTAAATATCAATCTTTTTCCATTTTCATACATTTTTGAAAAAGCTTCAGGGAGCAGCAATAGCAGCAATAGCCACATGCGGCTCTGGAGCCGTCGGTTGGGGACCCCTGATCTAAAAGCTACAGGATGGTAGCTCTTGAGGACTGGACTTGAGCACCCCTGTTCTGGTCAAACTCAGCTGAATTAAATGGCTGCAACACTTTCTTAAACTACAGAGTCCCTCTTAAAGGCTTTAATAATTTAATCCCCCTCATTGGGGGTAACACTAGTTATTAGGGGGTGGGGTGTTCTAAGGTTTTCCGTATTTTCTCGTAGAGTATGTATGGGACTTTTAATAAGGTTTTCAAACCTAAGAACAAAAGCTGTCAAGCATGGAGGTGGTAGAATTATGCTATGGGTCTATTTTTTATTTTGGAGCTTTTTACAGAACTAGTGGCTTGTTTTTCTGACAGTAGGCTGACAGGAAAGGGGTATGAAAGAGGGGGAGAGACATGTGGCAAAAGACCACAAGCCGGATTCGAACCCGGGTCGGCCGCTTCGAGGACAAAGGCCTCCGTACATGGATTGTTCGCACTAACTACTACACCACCTGATATGGGTCTATTAACTGTAGATTTAGCACTAGTCCTTCGTAATGAAGGAAGACTGCAGCCATATTCAACCTTAGATTCACAGATTCAAATATTTAATTCAGAATATTTTACATTTTATAATTTTTTGGAGTCAAAAAAAAGGGATGAATATTAAAGCCGTATTTCTTTAAGTTTGCCTGATGAAAATCAGTTTGTGACAGAAATAGACTATATATTCTGAGGAGTAAGGACTTATTTGAACAATCTCATGCAAAAGTTATAAAGAACCACTTTATAAACATATGGATAAATCTTCCAACAAGTAAGCAAGAACAGAAAATATTTCAGCTAAAAGAACATTGCTAACCGATGGTATTGGTCTATAACAGTTAACAAAAAGCAAAAACAGAAGTGAGAGTTGACCAAATCAGGTTTTTTTTCCACGACAGGACATCTGCACTCTGCATTAGCGTTAGTAAGTCAAATCTGTGTCCCTCAGGTGTTTCTGTCTTTAATATCAGTTTGACAGATGGGAATCTTTTCCTCCCCGGTCTGTTTTTCTGCTTCGCCATGGCTTGTCTGAGCAGCTTTGTTCCTCATAAGATGAATCTCTCAGAGCATCTTTAGCAGCCGCTTCACAGTAAGGCCTCCAGACTCAAACGCTAATTCATCACTATTATTTGTATGTTTTCAAGACTCTTTGTTTTTGTATGAACAGAATATGGAGTAAAGATAATGCAAACACAAGAAGCAGAAGGAGAGAGATTGTAAAGGACACTGTTTTTGAAGAAAGCCTAAAACATTCACTACAAGCCTTTTTCCCCAGCAATGCAGATCTGACATTTAAAAAAAGAAATTAGAAAACCATAATCCAATTTTTATTTATGAGCAAAATATGGCACATGTTGCTCTGCTCATTAAAGCATGTTAATGGTCCTACCCTGGTCCAAGCGGTGGTCTCCATTCCAGCTTTTAGACAAACTGTAACGACCACATACTGCACAGACACACAAACACCGGAGGAGGGGCACACAAACAAGAACAGAAGAAAAAACAGGAGACTGCATTAGTACACTGGCGACTGTGGAGACAATAAACATTAATGCTGTACAGTAAACTCAGCAATGTCTGTTAAAATACCTCAGACCCCCACAAGCCCCTCTAAACAAACACACATCAGACACAGATCCTGTGTAATAAAAACAAACACTCCACAGTTTAAAAAAAAAAAAGTCTAATATTAAAGTTCAGTATTAAATAATGACAGAGAAATGTAAGATGTAGGACACAAAGGGAAAGAAAAAAAGGATTAAATAAGGATACAGTAAAGGTAAGAATAAGAGGATGCCTTAAAGGAAAAAAAAAAAGATTTGACCAACGAGATTATAGATTAAAATCTATAAAAAAAAAAAAAAAGGATTAAATAAAGATACATTAAAGGTAAGAATGAAAGGATGCCTTAAAGGAAAAAAAAAAGATTTGAGCAACGAGATTATAGATTAAAATCTATAAAAAAATAATTAAATCCACTATACATTTTTTACACTGCCATTACATTGGGGGTTTTAATTATTTCATATGAACCATCTTTTTATCCCAGGACGATATAAAACAATAAATCATTTCAATTAACTTTAGAAGCAAAATTTAGGTAGACAAGTTTGGATTTATCGTAGATTTTCTCTGATCCACTTGTCAGAAATAGCAGAGAGAAGCGGATTAATAAACTATTCTAAATAACAGCTGGGTAAACGCCCCTTAACAAGCTGCACTTGTAGACCTTAACAATTTATCCTGGTGTAATTCTGGCTAGTCATTTCCTTTATCATCTTAGCAAAATGGGTCAATTTAAACTGGTTAAACTATCGAGCTAATGTTTCAAAATCTATGCAAAGGATTAAGATCTTAGTTCAGCTAAAAAATGCTGGGTCATTATTTTATTTTTTAAAAACCCAACAGTCAAAGTTTCCCTCATCGTAACCAAACTGTGACCTGAAATGAAAATGAATTGGTCAGGATGTTGAGAGACAAGGCAGGAACCACCAAGGCTCAGGCGGATCATAAATTAGAACATACAGGAAGACCAGCCCCCCACCCCCAGAGGGAAACGATTGAAATCACCATGGAGGGAGAGGATGCTTATGAAGAAAGAGGGCCATCATGTTCCAAAACTGACACTTTCAGACAGAGGGAAAGCCTACATCTGTCCACTTAAATGACCTCATGGAAAAACAGTTTTACACTCAGGTGATACGAAGATGGAACAAAGGAAAGAAGGGCAGAAGCTTTGGTAGAGTCACAGCCATATATTAAAATCTGAAAACACTGAGCTTTATAAAAGTGTGGTAGTGGCGGCATCATACTGTGGGGTTGTTTGACTGCATGTGGTAATAAAAATATTATTTTATAATTGTTTAACATTGACTGAAACAGCTGCAGAAACCTAGATTTAAATTGTGTTAAGCCCATGAGCAATAAGCCCTTGGAAGAATCCAGACTTCAAACTATTTGCATTTGTCTTTATTTGTGGGCCACGGTGAAAAAAGGCAATACAAATTTTAGCTTGTGCAACCAGTTCTTTTATATTTTTTATAATTAAGAGACATTTTTTGTTTGTAAGCTCATTTAACTGTTTAAGAGAAAACAGTTCAAATGAATATTTCAAAGCCTCAAGTTAATATTATATTCGTGAGCATCTAAATGTTAATTGGCACCAATAAGCTTGGATACGGTGCAAATCCTGGGGAAGAGTTTGCACACAAGTCGGCTGCCAGAAAATACAAGCAAGAAGATTACCGTGTAGACCATGTTTCCTGCAAACAGGTAGTCGTTTCCCTGACCGTTACTGAATGGAGAATCTGTGGACAACAAATAGGAAGCTTTGAAACTAAATATAAGGGAGAACTAATTATACAAGAAGAAAATCAGTATGATTTGCTTACCGTGCTCTAACATTTTTAATGGGAACCAGAAGAGGATGATTGAATGAATGAGTGCATTGATACAGTGTCCCCAAAACACCTGAAAGAGGGTAGGAAAAAACAAGAAGAATGATACCAAAATACAAATACGACAATTATTAGCTAGAGATGCATTAAAATGCCTAAAATAATATCATCTTGTGTTTAAAAGAAAATTATTTAGCAGTGAATGTTTCACAGTTGGAGTTGAAGATGCACAACATGGTCAAGATGTATTGTAATGGGAAAAAAAAACATATTTATTTACTCTGAGACTGAATTACTGCACATTGGAGGACGAGATATCAGTGAGGAGTTCTTGAGATAAACGGTCTTCCTGCATTTTGTTTTGGCATATGAGAATAAAGGGGTTAAAAAATCTCTCTTAACTGAAATAAAATCCCTGACAAGCACATTGAAGTTTCTGTTTGTAATGTGAGAAATATTTTAGATTAAGTTTGTGAGGCTCAAACATCCGGAAAGCTGTTCTACAACTATAATTAATTTATATTTAAATGTATACAATGGGGCTGCACGGTGAACACGTGGTTAGCGCTGCTGCCTTGCAGCAAGAAGGATCTGGGTTTGATTCCTGGGCCCGGGTCTTTCTGCATGGAGTTTGCATGTTCTCAAGTGTGGGTTCTCTCTGGCTTCCTCCCACAGTCCAAAAACATGACTGTTTGTCCCGCCTCTCGCCCACTGATAGCTGGAGATGGGCACCATCACCCCTCGCGACTCCAGTTGGGACAAAGCGTGATGGAAAATGGATGGATGGATATATATATATATATATATATATATATATATATATATATATATATATATATAATTTTTATTTAATTGCAGAAGGTTGGCAGGGACAAGCCCATGTATGTGATAATGCACAGTTCTGATTCGGGGTGGGTATTGGCAAAGAAGTCACGATTCGATTCGAATCACGATTCACATGCCACGATGCAATTCTATCACGATGCATCACGATACTTGAAATATTGCGATGTATTGTGATGAGTTGCGATATTTTCACTGAACACTGTAGTAAAAGGATACAGCCATTACCAGTGGCTGACTGGCTGTGTATGATCTGGATAGTGTCTTCAATTGATACATAACTGAAAGCAACTGAATTCATACATAGCTGTATTTATTGAAATTACTTTTGGAGGTGTTGCCATGAAAACAAATACTGGACACAAATATTACTATTACTGGCGTGGACACACTGACAAAAAAATCTTAGGATTCATCAAACTTAAAATAACAAAATAAGGATAATCAGAATCGAGACTACACGGAAATAAAAATTGTAGGGTGTAGCATTTTACATCTAGTTATTGAATGCCGATGGGGATTAGGAAAAAAAAAAAGGTTAAGACATTAGATAAACCCCACCTTTATTTATAACTGTCAGTAGGAACAACTTTATACTAGAAGCAAATGTTTTGCACAATATTGGGAAAAACTGCAATATGAGATAATACTGATGATTTTATAACCATATGACTTGCAAATAATACAGTAATTAGAAAGTGTTTCTGGTTTGATGTCAAAGCAAACAAGGATTCCAGATAATAAACAGTCTATCCAACTGCAGGACAAATTAATAAAATGTATAATTTGAATCTGAACAAGGTACAACCAAGGTGACCTCTTCTGTTTGCTCTAGAAACCAATTAAAGTTGAATGACTTGGCCACTTTACCACTTCTATGCCATTTTTATGCTGCATGCATCATCAAATAACTTAAAGAGTTCCTGAATGTCTGATATTTAAATAATAAGCTAACCCTTATTACAGTCCAGGTAGTTTTTAGAGGCGTACATAAAGCCAACTGCAACATTGCCTTAATTAATAATGTAGAATATTCTGCAGTCCTAATTCCTTTCCTATTTTTTTTAAAATCATTTTTCCAATTTTCTATGTTGCTTGACATTTATACCCCCAGGAAAACAGAAATTTACCACCAGAAAGTAAAATATACATTCGAAATGTTCTTGTTAAACTTATTTTAAAAGTTGTTCATGCTGATATTAAAATATTCAGTGCTTTTGTTTGCTTTTCACGATTATTATTTGTTTTTGCACATCTCGGGTGTTGCTGCTATTTTTCACATATCCATTACTGTAAAAATGCCCAAAGCTGTTTTTGATTTGCCAGATACAGTAATATATTATAAAAACACTACAGTACAATAACCCCACAAATTCCCTATTGTGGGACAACAAAGGGATTGTCTATTTTTTTGCAAAACTATTTTTCAGAAAGAGATGATGCAAAAAATTATTTTAAAGCTCTTTTTAACATTTTTACAGGAGAAGCTAACGAATGTGGATGGCACTTATTGCCTCACACAAATAAAAATAAAAACACGCAGGAGAGGCAGCTACTTACAGTAATGCACAACCTTCCCTATGTGCCACCAAAGCTTCATCCTGTGCAGCACACACTAATCAGCGTGCACACAGCAGGATCAAATGAAAGAGTTTCTTATTCCGTAGCTGTGGATTTCATTAAGGCTTAGTTTACCCGCTCAGATCCATCCGGCTTCACTCATCAGATCACAAACATCCACAACAAGCTGGATGTAGATTAAGAAAACCAGAGTAAATACATTTTTTTAAACACACGTACCTTGGTGTTAAAGCCCTCAGCATTCTGGGTTATTCTGTAGAGCTGCGGGAAGCGGAGCATGTTCTGCTGACTGCATGGCCGATCAAAGATCCCCAGAGTAAACGGGGGCAGCGCGGTGAATATCTGCAGACACCAAACATATGCTTGTTCTTATCAGATGGTCAGCGCTAAAAGGGAATTCTATAACGTTCTAAACACTAAGGAGCCCCGAGGCAGCTGCACCCAGACGCAACGTACAAACACGCTGGCGTCTCTGGCAAGAGGACCGATAAGAAGTACGAGTGCTTGAGATCCAGGGAGAGATAATAATAAGAAGCAGCTAGGTGAAAGTGTGAAAGGTGGCTGAGGTGAATACTCACCACGTTGTAGAGGCCTATACACCAGCGCTCAAACAGGATCTGACCCGAGAAGCCGTTCACAAAGGCAAACCAGAGCTGCGGCAGAGAGAAAGGAGGAGAGGTGATGAGAGGAGTCCTGAAAAGCAGCTATTGGCTTTTTTTAATCAGGACTTAGGAGAAGGTATAATCAGACGTAAGTAGGGTTGGAAAATTCAGTGCAGGTACCGAAAAAAATCAGTTATGGAAACAGTTAAAAATTGAAGGATTGGGGTAGAGTGTTTTTTTCCTCTCATTTCAACAGGGTTAAACATGAAAGTGACACAAAGTATTTGGTAAATATCCCTCAGCAAGTTGCACCTCATTTAGAGGCAAACTGATACATCTGCTGGCTGATATTAGTAGTTTTCGTTTTCTTTGTGTAAACATCAGCCCATATGTGCATGTGTGAATGCATTTCTGCTCTCTTCTTATGCTATCCGTTACACATTCTTTGGTTTGTTAATAAAATATTTTTTTCAACTGAAGATTGTGTAACCTTTTTTTTATTACGGTGTCATTTATTTATCATGTATATGGAGGAATAATTTTTTTTTTAGGAATCTAACGCCCATAATGGGCAGCACATATTAGAGATCGGTTAAACTGATGTCAAAATAATCAGCATCAGCTGGAAAGAACCTGAATCAGTGGAGCTCCAAGCTCAACCCCACTAGCTTTATGCTAGCCAGTTTTATCCCGTTTAAAACATATAAAAATGTTTTTGTTCTTTTTTTATTTCACATTTGCTTGTAATACTTCACCAATTAGTAGGTAAAAATAGACCCTTAGCATTATGCTACCCCTACCATGTTTAGCAAATGCTACAATGGTCTTCAGTTTCAAAGCCTTAGCTTGACCTCAAAACATCCCCATTGTACCAAATTGTGTCAATCTTTGTTGATAATGACACAAACATCCTGCTGAGTTTCTACTCATATTTATGGACACAGCATATTTCATGCAAGCTTGAATGTGTCACTTCTTACAGCAGGCGCTTTTTTACATGTCGGCAGCCTAAAGCTGAATTTAGAACAGATGTGGACACTGGTGTTAAACTAATCTTCTAGTTCATAAAAAGCTCAAGCCATGGCAGATTATAAAGAAGTTCCATTTAAGCTGAGACAGAAAGTTTGGAGAGTCAAATGGTTAAAAGTTGGACATCCATCGACGTTCCACCTGGACAATGAGAAATGGTTATATAGGCTTAAGGGCTGGTTATACTCTTGCTGCAGTGTGTCGCAATGAGCTTGACGCAGAAATTTTTGATTTATGCTCAATTCTGAGCGTGGTCCGCTCTATACGCTGTGGGTCTAGATACGGCCGAGGTGGAGAGGAAGTGGGGGCAAGTTTGTCAGACAACAGAGGGACATGAGGGCCAAAAAGAGCGGGGATCCAGGTGGAATAAGGGTTCCAGCATTCTTGCGCACCCTGCTCTTCTAGCTGGTCTGAGTTGTTTTCTGCGGTTGTGATCATAAAAACAAAACAAGCCAGCCTTCTTTCTGCGGAAAGCGCAGGGACGTCCCTGAGTTTACTGCATCACCTACGCAGACGACCTAGATTTGAAGTATAAATCAGCCTTTAGGGGAACTTGTTAATGCTAAGAAAAGCCTGTGGTGGAGATGCAGTTTGCTAAAGGATAACTACCAAAATATTTCTGAGGGCATAATGCATAATAATATATCCAGTATAATAACCACAGGGAATGGCCTTTGACTAGTTCTGTAAGATGAGTACAACATAAGTCTGAGCCTTCATTAGTCCACAAGCTGATCTCAGGTCAGATAGATGAAATTCTTGGGGCCACTGCCGGGAGCTATGCTATTACCACAGCAAACAGCCTAAGGGGGAGATCAGACACAAACACAGCCCTCCCACTTATTGTGTCCTCTAAGTGAACGGAGACAGTCTCCAACTTCTGGCCCAGAATGCTTTGCTGGAATCCAATAAAATGAGACAATCCAATAAATATATATGAAGTGATAAAGAGCTGCTGTTGGAACTGGACGGTAGTAGCTCAAGCCTCCTGGGAGAGCCTGAACCTGCTGTCGTCTTTTTAAAGCAGCGTGAGGTGCAGGGGGTGAGGACAGCTGACAGCGGGCGGACCGAGGGTGCAGCAGACCCAGTCGTCTAATAAAGACATTCCAGCTCAAAGTAACAGACAACCATCACAAAAGCTACTTTTAAGCATTTTATCAAACCATAACTCCTGCTTCCTGTACATCATCCCTGATGAAAAACCTGCACCGACACCTTTTGCATATATGGATTATTTTGGCCCCAGAGAAAAAAAAAAAGGACATTAAATATATGCAATTAAGAACGTGCACAAACAGCAGCTGACCTCACAGCCCAAAATCTCACCTCAGCCGATTTAAAACGCTTTTAAGTATATATTTCACAAAAAGGATCCATATAAATATATATTGTGTGTGGGAAGGAAACAGCAGATACCAGAAGGTCACCTCATCCATCACTGTCAGCCATGTCGACAAACAGCTGCCAAATGTCTCTGTTAATGTAACTGTGTGGGTGTGTGGGCTCTTACCTCTATAATGTAGAGCACCACATTCTTATAGAAACAGTAGAGGATGCATTTTGTGACGCGATTGTAGCTCCATGCCCCGTGGACCAACAGGAGCTTCTCCAGATAGCAGAACTAAGAAGGGGGAAGTTAGAGAAAAAGATGTTAGGGATTAAAAAAAGGAAAGAAAGGTTAGAAAGGAAAACTGGTTTCAAATAAAGGAAGTAAAAGTTAAAAAGAGTTGGATTAATTAAGCTACGTTGATGTAGCTTCAGATATGTTGCAGCTTTATCTGCAGTGCATCGTCACTGTACTTTACATGATGTAAACATTGCAAATAAACCGCACAGAAATCAGCCCTCCATTCAAGCTCTAAGCCAGTAATATACAGTTTGTTGTGTGATGGAGCAGAATGATTTTGAGGGCCTTTAATGCAGAGTAGACATTGTCTTAAAGAGCTATTTCAGTCACACCATGTTAGTGGTTTATTATAATGAATCTGCCTTTCTCCAGGAACTGCATAAATATGAATAATCTTGCAAAAGTTGAGCCTATGTTTTTATTCATGAACAGCTTTGTCCTCACTGGAACATTCCTCAACATTATAGCAGTATCAAATGCCATTATTATATAACAGCAAAATCTTTTTTATAGTGAAAAGCTTCAATCAGCTGATTTGTTCCTGAACAATATTTTTTAATTGGGATGTCACAGAAAGAGATCATCTCAAGCTGTCACTCCCCTCATTTCTCCCTTCTTACTCAGGGGTCACAATTGCTAAGCCTAGTTTATATTTAAATGTCAAAATCAACACATTCAGCAATTCTGACTTGGAAACTTGGGAGGATCCTCACCCAACCTGGCCTCAAAACCTCCGTAAATAAATCTGGTGATGAATACAGCAGAAACCTGTTTGGTTTTTGTTGCGCTTTTGATGGCTGGTATGATATTATCTCTACCATACATAGTGCTGTATTGACTGATTGAATCATGCAAACAGGGCTTAAAAACAAACCTTTCATACCCCTACACATTAAGTATAACTTTTAGTGCATTTTATAAAAGTAAGCAGCATAAGGTGGCGAAATGTTATGAAGAGGAAGAAAATAGCAGCTTTCATAGTTTTATAAGTGACATCTAAATTGTACAACAATCTTTTGCAACAAATTTTACTATAATACACTTATATAAAATCCAGTGCAGCCAGGTGCCTTTTAAAGCGCCTAATAAACAAAATGGAGTCCACTTGTGTTAGGGTTAATTACAGTATAAATGCAACAAAACACCAGTAATACATGCTGTAGGTTTTGGTTGTTAAATTGCTAAATGGAGAAAAGTTTAACGATTTTATTTTTACTTTCACTATTTTATACTTTTTTGTTCATTTCTGCAGGAACAGTACTAAATGTTGTAACCCTTCCACAGGGCTTCTAGTGAAAGGCTAATTCACAGCCCCGTCCTAAGTTAGACTTTTTCATCCAAAGAAAATAAATTAAGTATTGCTATGAAAATAAAAGTTATATTACACAGCTAGAATTACATAAAACCAGATCAGGATTATTTATATCTTTATATATAATAATAAGCAAAAATTTACAAGAACCATTAAGCAACATATTTGTTTTAAGTGTGAATGTTTAACACACTTAAACATTTGTGCATGATATAGGATAAAATGCGATTTTGGTTTTCCTTAAAACATTGAGTGAAATCAATGTGCATTCATTGTTTATTGACGAAACTTAAACAACAGCGCTGAATATGAAATAAAGGCTATCACTGTGAAACTGTGTGACATCTTTATTCTCCCCTTGTGTTTTGACTGTTATAGTGATACTTTAGATTGTAAAGGCCTGTTTATACCAATGTTTCATATGGGTAACATGACACTGCACTGATCTTTGTATGGGAAATCTCCTTTCATTCCCTCCCCTAAGGTAAGGTTAAAGAGCAGGATTAGATGAAGAGTCAGTAAGTGAAGACCTTTCAGTGGATCAACAACTATTGTTCTCCTCTTACAAACTGCTAATAAGAACATTAATTACTATAATGACCCAGGTCTAAATGAGCTAAACAGGTGCTTAAAAAGTCATATATAACTGTTAATTTGCAGCTATCAGTTTGGTTTAAGGAAATAGCTTTGTATTTTAATGGTTTTAAAGCCTTGAATGCCAAAGCCCGCCATGTTACCGGTAATCATTTTAGACTGTTGACATCTCGTTCTCAGGACTTATTGGTTGTTGTTTCCCCCCCGTTTCATAATTAGAGTTTGAGGCTTGAAGTAGATGATCTTTTCCAGATCAGTAAACACACACAGCATGGTGCTCCTTACAACTTTCCAGGTGGAGGTTTATTACAGGTCAGAGAAGTTATTCGTTTCAAAATAAGTTAGCAGAAAGCTACTGGAAAGAAAGCTGTCTTTTCTGTGTTTTATTAAATATGCTGAGACATGATTGTTTATTCCCACTGTGAGAGAGTCAGCCTTTGGGATGACAAACAGGAAGGCCCAACATGGTAAAGCAAAAAGGATTCATTTTGAACATTTTAGCTTTCAGACTCTGCCAAAGAACACCATGGATTTGGTCATATTTGCAGCTTTTTAGAAACCTTAGAGTTTAGCTAAGGGTTTTTGTTGTTTTATTAATACTTGCAGGGAGTCCCAGCTCTGTAACACTAGCTGTGCTAACATGGCTAATCAGTAATATAAGCTGATTAAGAGAGTTATTAAACTGGGATCCCTGTACATTTGTCTTAAAGGTTTACAACCTTATTGTACAATGACTGCTTTGTGCACTGGAAGGTGACAGCTGTTCCTCATGAAAAAAATGATTGCTTGCAATGGAGGAATAGAAATAATTACCTTAAATTTTGTTCTTATATGATGCTCTTTAAAAGAGGAATCAGAATTGACATGTATTGCTATTGCGACATCAAAGATTAACGAAAACAGGGAAAATTTGCCCAAAAATTAAACAGTGTACTCAACTCTTTTTGTCACCTGGATGTTGCTAAAGATGTTGCAGGAAGCTTTGAATGAATAAAAGTGATAATGTAGGTCAAAGGATTAATAAACCATATTTACATCTACCTCTATGTGGACTATTTTTGCTTATTGTCATGCAATGCATTTATATTTATTCTGTCTAATTCTAAATCCTAACAACAAATTAATTCTTGCAGTGGCTCCTTATGTTCACACACTTGTTTTATTTTATTTGTGTCCTCTAAATAATATCTTAGTATTTTGATGGACAAAAAGCTTTTTAATACAGTGTTCATTTTTTGAAATATTTATCTTGAAATAAAAAAAATGTGGCAGCCATATTTCTACTTCACACTAACCACAGTGGCACTGGGTATATAAACTCTACTATTGCCTATTTTTAGATGTCAGATTGCTGTTTGTAATGAAGTAGTTAGGAACACATCGACTTGACTAGGTCTGCTCCCACCTGTGCGATGGAGTAGTCAGAGGAGTTGGTGGCCTGCATGCCCTCGTTGCCGCTGATTCCCACTCCAACGTGAGCCGTCTGGATCATGCCCACATCGTTTGCACCGTCGCCTATTGCCAGAGTGATGGCTTTTACGTGCTTTTTCACCATGTCCACAATCTCTGACTTCTGCAGGGGAGATACTCTGCAGTGAACAGATGGAGATTCGCTGGTTAATATTAAATGGATGCAGCTGCCTGGACTGGGTAGGTAATTACAGACAGGAAGGACACAGGACTGTAAATGTATTGTAAAAAAAAAAAAGGTATAAAATCAGTCATTAGCGAAAACAAAGCCAGCTGTAAATGAAAAAAAAAAAAAAGAAAAACAGATGAAGAAGCTGTTGGAAACGCAGTTTTAACAAGGCTTTTAAAAAATTGCAAACTTTTTCTGCTGAATAGATCTGAGGAAACTCCTACTGGATGTGTGCTGCATCCTAAAGCTCAGGGAGCTTCCAGAGGTACTCCACCCTCTTGACCCGTATCACTGATACTCAGTCTATAACCGGTTCAGCCTCTCCACTGACAAAAGAAGACCACAGGAGGTTCAATTACAGGTGCTTCCCTGAAGGACGCTGAGGGAGGATGGTGAGTGTCAGGCTGCATCTACTGAACCACTGAGAGGATGTGATCTATTAATACTGATTGGTATCTATGGCTAGATGCTACAAACCTTTGATAGTAGACATTAATGCCTTCCTGTTTGACTTTGATATGAAAAAACATGAAAATGTTTTATTGATACTATAAGCTGTTGATGGACCAGAGTTGTTGAGTAGGAGAGTTTTGCCCGTGGAAGACTAATAGTTTGCTTGCTAGGGTGTCCAGGAGTTTGGTGGAAATGGTAGGTGGCCCATTGAAAATGCACCCAGACCCGTAATTATTTCACATACTATACAAAAAGATTACTGATTGAGAGGTTTTAGTCCATATAGCAGTTTGAGTCTGTTTCAATCGCATTCAGTTGACTCATATGTAACATTTTTAGATGTTCACGTTTAGTTTACATGATCAAAAATGAGTAGGGCAACCTAAATATCAGTTTCTATTGCCATGCTCTTCTAACGTCTAAAGCAGAGGTCACGGATTAGCGGTTTGGATCCGGACCCCCCTGCTGGCTAATCCGGACCCAACATGATTTAAAACATTTATAAATTACTGCATGTTGTCCGACGACAGTGTCTAAATTCACTTGCACCGCTTCTCCTGTTAACATGGTAAACGCCCTCTGGAGCGTCCGGGACCTCGCTGCATGTCAAACAAATTATCCAATGAGCTGTCAGTCTGGGTCACTGATAAAAGCCAATTTTAGACACCGCAGACAAACCTGAGGCAAGCCGGGTGATGGGAAAGAAGGAGAAGACGATGAGAAAAAGAGAGCAGAGAAAGTTTGGACTGCTGGAAGAACTGTGTTGAACTGAAAAGTGAAGTAGCGTGCTCAAAGATGACCCTGCACATTTTGAGTATGTTTGGCTCAACCTGCTGCTGTGAAGCAGGATTCTCCACCAAGAACATAATCAAAAATAAATATGGATCCAGGCTCAAAATGAGCTCCTTGATCTGTGCTTTAGAATGGCTTTGTCTCCATTCAAACCCAGTTTTAAAAGCTTTGCAGGGCAGCCTAAAGCCCACTTTTTTCATTAAGCCATAAAAAAATAATAATAATAGTAATAAAATAAATAACAAACCGTCAGTTCGTGTTTTTTATAAAATATGTGAATCAGGAAATTGTCTATATACCAAATTAGATTTTAAAATGGAAAAATTTTATACGGGTATATATTTTTTTTCTATATATTTTTTTATTTAAAAAAATCAATGTATAACATGGATGCATAAAATCCTAGTTTTATTTCATTCTTAAACTCTGTTTAAAGTAACAGATTATAATTAATGTCTCCGGACCTTTACTGGTTGTTGATTTTCCTTATTCGGACCCCACTGATTTTTAATTGGTGACCCCTTGTCTAAAGCAATACTCGCTAACTCCATTTAAGCTTCATGCACTGCCGTTGCTCTTTAAAATGTCGGCCATTGTCGTCAATAGAGTTGTCATAACTCTCTTACAAAGATGGCTCTGGTTTGGACATGCTGGAGAATACAGAGAGGATAGATTGAGCTCATCTCTTTAATAAAAATGAAACCTTTGTTTTATTCAGTGTTAGACTTTATTTCATCAGAGTGTCTTGGAAATGCACTAATGCTCCTTTTTTTCTACATACCTATCATAAACTGCTATGTATTTTTTATGAATCTAGACAAGAAGCTAACACAGACGCATGATACACTGTCTTTAATTTGTTCTCTCAATCTAAGAAGCATTATTATTCAAACCGTCTGGGTAAATCTATTGCAAGGAAAACCTTTTGCTGAGGTTAAAGTTACAGTTGAATAGATATCTGTAAATAATAAACTACTGCAGTTCATAATAATGCAGGTTTTAAATATTGTTTAATGAGTAGCAAAAGCCCTCTAACTGACCTCTGAGGCCTTCACAAAACAGCTGGATTTATAGTAAGACTAAATCAAACACAGGTGGACTACATGTAAATTAGTTTATAAAGCTATTAACTAGTTTATAAAGGTATGCTGCGCTCCGTGGAAAAAGTTCAAGAGGTAGGAACGCTTTTAGTTTGAGTTGTCCTGAGTTGTCCTGATCCAATATCAAGAAAATCAAATGGTATCTAACAAATTCCTGCCCAATCTCAGCTCCAGATTTCTCTTTTTCTAATTCTACTGTGATTGCTCTCACATCTCTAGTGAATCAAGTTGCTATGTTTTGGCCTTTTTAAAAAAGATTAACTTTATTCACGAGCATTCTTTAAAAAAAAAACTGTATATCAGGCCATGCATTTTGTGGATCTGCAAAAATCTTTGCCTAGCAATCAAAGATTGATGTACACCATTTAAAATCACTTTCATAGTAAAAGAGAAACTGTATGGTTTGCTCAATAATTTCACCAAAAATAGGTACCAGATTGAAAGAGGAAACTCTAGATCAATAACATATTATTCGGTCTTGCATCTGGAATCTCTTCAACTTCCTTTTAGAAGCAGAAACTAACTTAAGAGGCCTTTAGAAATCAGAGCTGGAACAGGCAATTCATACAACATTTATTTTCACTATTCATTTTGAAGTAAACATTATCTTCATGCTTAATGGTTTGTAATCCAGGGAGGAAGCTGCACGAGTAAAAAACAATCCTGGCCCACACACAGTGTTTGCATTCTTAGAAGTTGCACCCTGGGCTGAATCAGTCCATACAGCTGTTTAAAATACCCTCTGTGTGTGTCAGTCACTTCCAGCTAAACTCTTAAAAGAGTTTCATCATGAGCTATCTGAAAAATGTCCAATAAAAACAAATATGTCTCCTAAGAGGAACCATCTCAGAAATATGATACAAACAATAGGATTGAGTAGGATGAATGACAAAAAACTCAAACTCATGTCTTAATTTAGGATATTTGTATTTTATGAATTTTTAAACAGATCAAAGTAATAATTTTAATCCTTATATGTAGGTTGCATGCACATGGTTAATGACACTCAGACAACACATTTATAGGAAAAACAAAAGCTTTAAGAGGTTTTTAGAAGGGAAACTTTTTTCTTTGGATAAATAATGCTGCTTAATTGAAACTACAACAGTTTTCAAGTTTTCTACAACTGTTTTTAAGGCTGCCCTTTAAAAATTGAAATTGTCTAGAGCTGTTTTACACAAAATTTCCTTTTGTATACACTCATGTATACAAAATGACAAAATAAATCTGTCTAAGTCTAAGTCTAAGAGAGCTGGACTCTGATGTTGTCTAGTCATTTAGTTCTTTTATTTTATGCTCTTTCAGTTTTGTTGTTTTGTGTTCAACCTTTTCAGATACAAATATGAAACTTTAAAGTTAATGCAAGCTGAACAAAGCAAAGCAGTTCAGTTTAATCATTTTAATTTTATACCAAATTCTAGATTAAAGCCAAAGACTTTTTGAAGACTTGTGTTTGCAGTTATAAGGTTAACGCTAAAGTTAACGCAAAAGTTGGTAATTGCAGCTAGTGCAAAGAGTAACATAACAAAAAAAGTATATTCTAAATTTCCCTCTCTGTAGTATTCTGCAAGGTTAGATTGGTGCAGTGTAGCAAGAAGGTTCTGGGTTCACTTTATAAATGGATTTACATTTTATCCCTATGTTTGTGTGGGTTCTCTCTGGGTACTCTGGCTTCCTCTAACAGTCCAAAGACCTGACTGCATGTTCTGTTTGTCTCTGTTGCCCTGCAATAGACTGGCGCCCTGTCGAGGGTTTACCCCCCCTCTCACCCATTGACAGCTGGAGATAGGCACCATCACCCCTTGCAACTCCAGCTGGGATAAGCGTGATGGAAAATGGATGGATACATATATATATAATTTTGATTTAAATGCAGAAGGTTGGCAGAGACAAGCCCATGTATATGATAATGCACAGTTCTGATAGAGAGTGAATTTATTCTCGAGGCTACACGGAAAAAAAGATTGTAGGGTGTAGCATTTTTACGTCTAATTATTAAATGCTGATGGGGATAAGGAAAAAAAAAAGGTTAAAAACATTAGATAAACCACACCTTTATTTATAACTGTCAATAGGAACAACTTTATACTAGAAGCAAATGTCTAGAACAATATTAGGGGAAACTGCTATATGAGATCATACTGATTTGGTTAATTTGCATTATATAAATATTCCTTAGGAGTGAGTGAGTGTGTGCATGGTTGTACATCTTTGTCTGTTTCCATGTTGCCCTGAGACAGACTGGTGATCTGTTCAGGGTGTACCCGGCCTCTCGCCCATAGAATGTCGGAGATAGGCACCGGCACCACAGAGACACTGACAAGGACTAAGCGGGGGGAGATGGATGGATTGCCAGCTGTTAAAATCCGTATCTGCAAATTTTCAATCAGCTAACTGTTTGATCGGTGGATCTTTACCAATACTCCGGTCTCAGTCATGCATCAGCTGATGGTTAGAGAACTTTAGATCGGCTAAAAAGGCAGCTGATCTTCTCTTACAAGAGCTGTTAAAGTACTCTAAAGCAGTGAATCCCCTCCATGTTTGTCAGTGCTGTGATAACGACATTACTAAATTAGATTGAAAGCAGCTGCGTGAGGCATCACATGGCAAGGAACAAAATGAGATGATTTTTATTACTAAATTCAATTACAAGCATACTGCACGGATGATCACCAGACGACACTTTAACGAAGCCCACGAGCCCTAAAAATCCATTTGGATCATTCTTCAGATGAACTTTAAAAACCAGTCTCAAGTGGTTTTACTGTACTTAGAATTGACAGACCTGTTATGAGCCGCTTCACCCCAACTACCACTTGAGTAAAACCGGAGCAAAACCTCAGATCGGGCTTCCGAGGCCATTAAGGAAGGATGGGATACGTTTTTTTTTTCCTGTTTCTCCATCTGAGGTACAGGCGTTTGCATCTGTTGGCCTCTGACCACAAATCTCTCTTCATCTCTGCCTCTAGCTTTCCTCTAAACATGACCAACAGAGTCTGGGATTGTGTAAAGTGGAGCTGGGAAGATGAAAGGCCCCCGAAAGCTCTTCACGGTGGAACTGAGCAGAAAATAAGCAGCGGCTAAGTCCTCCTATAAACAAACGCACAGTGAAGTCAGGAACTCAAGCGAACAGGGCACACTCGACCCAACGGTCCCCTGAGAGATCGACACACATTCACAGACCCACATTACAGATTCCTCTTTGATTCATTGTGTACATAAGATAAGTCTCACAAGAAGGAGAATTTAACTGGAAATAAAATGTATGCTCTTTTTATTCATAAATACCACATCAGAAATCTCCAAAAATCCTTTAGCCATTTAGTTATGTTTTTCTGCAGCTGTATCAAATCTTCTGTGCTGAATTTTTAAGTTAGCTTTATATAATTTGACCATTGACTGTAAATCCCCTAAAGGACTCCTGTTTTCTAAAGATTCCCTAATGTATTTAAAAAAATATTTTGCATGAAATTTGGAAAATGGGACATTTTTGACTAAAGTTCTAGATGCCCAAAAAGGCTGAATACACCTTATAAGATATACCCCATCATTCCGATGTGTAAGGTAAATATAAAAAGAAAACCTTTAGGTTCAACAAAACAGCTAAAACCTATTAGATGTGTCTCTATTGTATGGCAGGAAGCAGAGAGCGGTGTTGTCCCTCTGATACTTTTTCATGTTGGTTTTCTCTTTTGGTTAGATTTTGTTTTCATGTTTAAAATCATAGAAAGCTGTGCTTTATATTTTGAGTCTAAATTTATTTTAGGTTAGATAAAAACTAATTGTATGACAATCTGACAGCGTCTGCTAGACCTTAATCACTACAGGATGCAGCGATTTAGTTTGATTTTAAGTTGTGAGATCATTTATTATACACCAAGTATTTTTTTACCATGTGAAAAACTAGTTTGAAGATTGCTCTATCGATAGCTTTATCTAGCAAAAACAATTATTGTTCATTCTGTGATTTAAAAAAAAGGGGGATAAGGCCTAGTTTTATTATAAATTAAGAAACTTAAAATGAACAGCTGAAAAAAACTCACATTGTAAAAGAAAACTAGCATTGTAGCACAGCTAGCCGCTAAAGGAAGTTTGAAAGACTGAATCTGAGTGGGTTATGATCGACTTAAATGCATTTTTCCAGTGTCAAAATCAATTTGGGGTATAATTGTATCCCTTATATAACTGTCTCCTTGAACCCAAGTCGGCCTCGGCAGATGGCCGCTCACACTGAGCCTGGTTCCGCTGGAGGTTTCTTCCTGTTAAAAGGGAGTTTTTCCTCTCCACTGTCACTACAAGCACGCTTAGTGTCAGGGATTGTATTTGAGTCAACGAGTCAGTGCAATCAGCTGGTTTTCTTTAGATAGAAAACTTTGACTGGATGATCTGGTGAACTGTAAAGTGCCTTGAGATGACTTGTTGTGAATTGGCGCAATATAAATAAACTGAATTAAATTGAATTATTGTATTGGCTGTTTAGCAATGGTGTCACTTTCTTGCTTGAAGACTTCAGTTTAAGCCAAAGCTAACCATCACAGGATGTTTGAAAAGCAGGAGCTAACAAAATCCCATTAGATGCTGCTTTAAAAGGTGTTTCTGGGCAGTCTTTAATTTGTGCCGCTTGTTAAGCACCTAGACAGGTAGTAATTGTACACTGGGTGTTTAGGTTTTTTAAAATATTGTTGCTGCTAACAACACCGCTTTAATGTTAGAGGTTATTAGCCATGACTAGTTTTTGTAGGGCGCACAAGACATCAAAAATCAAGACAATCTGCTAACTTCATATGTGAAGGGATGTTATTTTCTTAATGCCAATAAAAGTATGAGATTATTATGTTAAACTGAGATAAGAATACCCTGGCTCTCATCAGATACAAGAAACTTTAGTGGGGATAAAAGGACAGGGGAGAAAAAAAAGACAGAGGAAAGGAAGCTGGAGGCTGTTTGCAAGGCCTATGAGACCCAAGTCCGGATATGGCTTGGATATGGAAGAGAGGCTCTGTTACGTCCCTCCTGGCTACGGACAAACACACATACAAATCCACACAAACACATGGACAACTGAAAAATACCTATGTTTAACATCCAGCTGGGTCTGACTGTTTAAAATAAAAAGGAAACATTGAGTTTGAGTTGTATGGATCATTTATACTTTGAAATAATGTATGATGTTAAACAACTCTGTTCTGGGATTCATTATAGGGGTATCGGCAGCGTGTAGGAGATGACATTTTAATAAAGCAACATGACAAGTCTTTCAGTGCCCTATTTCATCCTCTCATGCTGGTGGCAAAGAATGAACCAATGCAGTAAAAGCCTGTTTCTGTCATAACACATAAAACTACAGGTTAACTTTCAGACTAATGACTTCATCTGGTTGTTGCTAAATATGAACTTTTTTCTGGGCTGTGATTTCCTGAAAAGCCCCCCCCCCTTTCTTTTTCTTCATGAGTTGACTTGATTGTTTCACAAGAAACAATCATTTGTAAGACTCTACAAATAAATAACAGCAGTCTATTGAAGTATTACATTAGTTTGAGAAATTCAAGAACAGATTTTTTTTATTTCTACAGCATATCTTTTCTTCTATAAGTAAATTACTTCAGGGTCTTATTTGTAATAAGTTTTATGACACGCTGTGACTCACATCAACTTCTAGACCACTGTTTTTCAACCCTGGTCCTCAAGGCACCCTGCTCTGCAGGTTTTGGATGTTTCTGATGTTCAGCACACCTGATTCAGATGATTGCAGTTCAGCAAAGCCTGAGAATCTGCTATAAATTGATAACAGGTGTGTGAAAGCTGGGAAACATCTAAAACATGCAGGGCAGGGTGCCTTGAGGACCAGGATTGAAAAACACAGTTCTAGACCATGCATCCCCAAACTCAGTCCTGGAGGGCCGCTGTCCTGCAGGTTTTAGAGGTTTCCCTGCTCCAGCACAGCTGATTTACATTTATAGTTGATTAACAGGCTTTTGCTGAACTGCAATCATCAGAATCAGCTGTGCTAAAGCAGAGAAACCTCTAAAACCTGCAGGACAGCGGCGTTCGAGGACCGACTTTGGGGCTGCCTGTCCTAGACAGTGTTTTCTGTGGTTTATAATAAGAGCAAATATGCAAATAAAAAGCACCTTGGTAAATATGTGTAAAATCTCAAAGTTGTCCTTTATTGTCAGATATGTTCCCCTATAGTACAATTCAACTACAAATGTGTGTACATTTCTTCACTGGTAGAAAAAAGCCCAGTATGAAATAGTCAGGGGATGTTTTTTTTGTTTTTTTTTTAAATCAAATCAATAATGAAATCTTTGTGATCCCTAAAAATGCCAATAAAAAACACGTCAGAAACCTTTATTGCAATAGCTAGTTAATCTTTTCATTTGATCATTATGTCTAATGATGAACTGGTTCCCATTTTCCTTCAGTATAGATATCATGACTTAGATGCCCATTTCTTTTTTTTAAGCAAGTCTTTCTCATGGTAAAGAGAGGGTAAGAATTATGTCAATTTTGACAAGGAAATGGTAAAATGAAAATAAAAAAAATGTTTGTTTTTGTCCTTTTGGTTGCTCCCTTATTCAGGGGTTGCCATAGCGAGTATGTCTAAATTAAACACAGACTTGAAAAAGTTTTTACACCACTTAGCCATAGGAACCGACTTTAACAAATGTATTCCTCTACGTCAGTTACTTGCTTAAATTAACTGGATGTTTGTTGTCCTGTGTCCAAATAAAAATAAAAGCAAAAACATAACAAAGGTTGAAATAATGTTTTGCAACCTAACTTTTCGATTCTAGGGGTAAGATTTACCTTTATAATTTTTGAAAGGCATTAGTACACCCTAGAATGTGTTTTTAAAGTGTATTTGTATCAACTTTCCAAGCTGACAGGGTCCACCTGAAATGATCATAGGGGCATAAAATGTTTGGACACACAGGACGCAAAGTTTGGAGATACCTGGTTTAAAACAACTGTTTACAAGCTATGAGGTAGTTTGATAAGAATGAGAAAAAAAAGCCTTTTCTGTCTTTACATTAGAAATGTAAACCAGTAAAGCTTGCTGTATGCTAGTGAAACTTTAAATGAAGCTGTTGGCTGTGTTTATATGGTATAAAGGGTCCCACTACGGGTGGGATTGGTTTGTAACAAAGGATGAACATGGAAAAGGTTTAATTTTTCTGTTGTCTGACCTTAAATTATCCTAAAGTAATCAAAAGATTTGAAAAAAAAAGTTTTTCATGACTTCTAAAGAAAAATCTGTTGTTTCCTTTTTAATCCTGTCTTACTATATATTTTTTTATTTTTAATGAACAATAAACTTTGAATATTTCCTGCTTACCGGCAACAGATTACAGCTTTGCAGGACAGAGCCAAGTCGAGAAAGGCCTGGCGGAGCTCGAATGACAGGGCATATTTAAGAGTTTGGCCATCCATGATCAGGGCAAGCTCATTTTCTTTTCCCAGAGAGTCACCCAGGGAGGAACAGTGAGCGGTGAGGGTGGCACGAGTGGCCTGCAGGAAGACAAACAGAGGAAAAGGTATCGGTTTAATTTCTTAAAATTAACAAGAGCCTATCCTAAATCAGGAGAAAAAACATGCACATCTTGCAAGATTACATCAGGAAATGCTGTTGGCATCAGAATGCAAAACCTCTAACCAGAAATCTTGCCTCTAACTCTCTGAAATCTCTAAATCCAATAAAAATGTTTCTTCCTTTTCGGCTGTGAGGCAACAGATGTTTCAAGCCACCATATTGTTCTATTTCAGGTTTCTTTTGTTGTTGTTGTTTTTTTTAATGTGGACATTGTTATCTTACAAAGTGGTGACAGCGTAAATCATGCACATCAAAACACACAAGCTGGCTTGCTGAAAGGTTAAAGCAACCAGCAGGTAAATGGAAGACATGTGTGCTTGGTAGCATGGTTGCTCTGCCGGCTTTCATCTGAGGAAACAATTTGCTTCTGTGTAACCCCAAAACAATTAAAGAAGCCAATATAAAGTTCACAGTTGTTCCTGGGATCCCAACACAGCAAGCTGATGCTGCCAGATCCTGAAGGCGCGTTTAAATCCGGGCTGTAAAAAGCCAAAATCTTTCCTTCATGGGCTGCAGCACATGACAGCAAGAGAAAAATGAAAGCGGCATCTAAGTTGATGAGGGAAATCTAGCTTAGAAATGTTACAGCAAAGGATGTATGGGGGGAGGGGGATGTGTGGAAAGCCAGGTCGCCTGCAGCGCAGTAGTTTGGGGCTGTTTTGATTGAGCTCTTGATAATAGAGGAACAGGATTAATAGAGAAAACAAACATCCAGCGGAGGTGTAATGAATTCCATGTGGAAACAGCAGACATGCTACAAACCTGACCACCACCGTCCTCCTTCCCCCACAAACACACACACACCCACACACACCTGAATGAGCCATTTCCGCTTAAAGACATCCTTACTTACTTTGGAAATCTTTTGGACTTCAAACATAATCCAACTGATTAAAGAGAAACTAAGATTAAAAAGATAAGTTGAGGTGAAAATAAGTTTAAAAAAATACCCGGCCAAAGAGCAGGAACTAAAATGTTTTTTTCCAACAAAATGTTCAGATACTAAACCAGCAAACAGCTGGATAATTAGACCTGCTTTGATTTTTGAGACCATTGAATAACACAGTTAAAACGCATTTTATCCCTAAAAGTAGTGCCTTGCAAAAGAAGTTAATCCCCCTTGATCTACCTTTGAATTTAGCCCCCTCACCTTAAATAAAATGCAACCATCTCCCTATAGACATACCTCATTTGTAAATAAGCTCTTTCTGTATTAAACTCACAACTAATCCAGGCATGAAACTTAAAAGTATTGGGAAATCCAGGGAAGACAGCAGAACAGTGGAGCTGCAGAAGCTTAAAGAAGGCTTGGTTTCTAGAAAATCTGAAACCTTGAACATCTAACTGAACTTTGTTTAATCCGCCATCTAAAAAATGAAACAAACACAGCACGACTACGGTATACATCCACCAATCAGGAACGTCCACCGATACTTTAATGACTGTCTAAGCAAGAAGAGCAGGAGAGAGAAGCAGCGAAGAGGTTATTAACTCTAGCAAGGATGAGAAAAGATGCATCAGGTATGAGAAATTGGAGAAAACAGCTGTACAAATCTGAGCTTTTTAAAAATGTAGCAAGGAGAAAGTCTTTGCTAAAAGGCTATAGGAGGTCCCTAATTCAGTTTGAACAGAACTAAAGGCTAATTTACCCATAAAGACAAAGGATTGTAAGGACAATAAAACTATAAATACAAAAAGTTACACCTTTTCACACTAACAATTTGAGGCTGCTTTCATCTACCATAAAAAGCATTTTCCCGTTGAAGGTATCATAGTCAAAGACCATACCAAAACCAAATTACTCAAATTTGACTTAAAACTTGATTCTAAAACACTCTATCCCTATAATCTGACATAATCTTATAATCTACATGTTAAAACAAAGGCTAGCACCCATAATAGTTCTACTAAGTTTAAACATACAGGGAAGGGGATTCTAAAAATGTTTTAAAATTAAATTTGTTTTTTTGTTTTTTTTTAATTTAATTTGGTAAAGAATTTTTTCCTTCTTTTAACGCCATACTTCATGTTAATCTATGAAAAATAATACAATTTAATTTACTCTCTAAAGAAAGCAACTATTTATGGAAGATTATGAGTAGAACTGGTTCTAATCTGACCTGAGAGGAATCACCAGCCCTTAGAAGTGACCCTTGTACCTGCATATCATGCAGAAGACACGCATGAGTCAAATGCAGCAGTAGGAACAAAGCAACTGCTCTTCTTTTTGGAAAATAGTGATGCACATGTGCATTCCCTCCACTCACAAACACAGATACAAATCCCCCCCTGCCCCCCTTAAAAAATCCCCGTCTTGTTTTCTCAGCTCGGGGCTGTGTGTTTTTCCTTTGAATGCAGGAATTCCTGTTTGGCTTCACCTTTTTTCCCCAAAACAAGGAAGAAAAGAACCAAAAACATTATAATAGGATAAAGTAGATTAAAGCCTGTCAGGCTCAAAACCTTAGTGCCCATCAGCATTTCCAGTGTGCTCCGAATTTGGTCCTGATTAGCGAGAACGTTTCCTTCCATCTCATTTCATTAGCTAATAACATTTGCCGTGCTTTAAAGAACAATAGCTCATAAAGAAGCGACACAGAGGAGCAGAATATGTAGCAGCTGCAGGAGCCTAATGCAGCACTGTAACCTGTCACAGCAGGTTCAGGCAAAGCTTGAACGGCAGTTAAGATAACCCAGGATAATAACCAGGATAAACCTCCACAGAGCCACAAGGATTAAACAGTTAACTCCAGTTTGAACAATGGTTGGCTTTTCCAGCCACACACCAAGTCCAGACTTTACCGGCTAAAGGAAACTGTCTAAACATGAAGAATGGCTCACAACGGTCCACTGTGGTCTGTTAATACTTAAACAAAAAAAGCCGACACAAGAAAGAAAAGGTCTCCTTTCTCACGCCAAATTACCTTCTATTTCTGGAAACTATGTAGGAAAAAAAAAAGTGCATGCCTTATTCTTTAATTGCAACATGCCTGATCTCATTAGCAGACATTTCTGGTTCCAAACTAAATGTTTGCGTTTCATATGCAACAGGTCTGAAAGTAGGCAGAGACTGGTAAGAACACAGACAAAAATACTGGCAGACAATTAGCATACAGCATCGCAAGGACCAGACTGCATGAACATTTCTTAGGTTTATATTTGGATCAGAAAGTGGGTGGTGCATGTAGGCAAACTGATGTATGCCAGGCCACTCTCTATTATTGCATTTTGAAAAGAAAAAGAAAAAAGAAAAGTCCTAAATCCTAAAAAAAAAAGGTGGGTAGAGATCCAAAAACAATGAAGTAGGAGTAGCACTACTTTAACATTTTTTTTACTCGAGTAAAAGTAGAAAGGTAGTCATCCAGGAAATTATTAAAGAGTAAAAGAGTATTTTTTTTAAATATCCACTCAAGTACTGAGTAAATGTTGGTTCAGAGGATCTAATTTTAATGTTTAAAATAATGCAATCAGTGCAAATCAGTGTATTTCAAAGTATAAAACAACATAAAAATTCAAATAAATAACATAAAATAACAAATTCAGGCAAAAGAAACACTCGTAATAATATTTTTGTCAGTATAAACTTAAAAAACAAAATACAGCAGGAAATACATAAAAGAAAGGATAAAAACTTCCATTGACAATCTGATCTGATTATCTCTGCCTGATCTCCAAAGTAACTGTTGGTGGGTAAAGTAACTAGAAATTTTACTCAAGGGTAGTGATACTCAAACAAGAATATTTTTCAAATCAAAAACTACTCCTTAAGAAAATTTTTCCTCTAAAGGTTATTCAACTAAACCTAACTAATATTAACTGGTTACTACCAACCTCTGATCCTAAAAAAAAAAAAAGGATTAGGGGTTTTCATTTGTAAATCATGTAACAATAAAATTAAAAAATTACACTGAAGTCAGCATAATAAAAAAAAAACCCTTATACATTTTCCCATACTACCTTGAGTACCATCCCATTTCTAACCAAAAGGATAGACATGGTAGTTCCAGGGTGGATTTTCAGATGGTTAAGGGAAGTTTTTTTTAAGGAATCCTCCTTCCAGAAGTGCATTTATGAGGTCAGACACTAATGTTCGATGCAGAGGCTCGGCCCCCATTTCAATTAATCCCAAAATGGCTTGATTGTGTTAAGGGCAAGACTCCAGTCAGTCAGACCAGCAAAAGCTAAGCTAAACTCAATATACATGATCCTAACAGCTGTTTTGGTGAAGGTAAAATATTAAAAATATTCTTGGGTATACAGAAGTGTAAATAATAGGATGTAAAATGTTCTTTATTTTTGCCTTTTCAAGGCAAACTGGTGAAAGTCTGAGTGCAGGATGGCTGGCTGTGATGTTTGGTTTACCAAAAAAAGGGGGGGTGGTCACCTAGAAAGGACTTGTTTAATTGTCAGAGTGTTTGTCGATTCCTGGTCTCCATGCAAGCTTCAACTGCCTATAAATATATGATACAAGTTAATTCATTTTCAGTCATTAAACATAGTGAATGAATACACTTAAAGGTTAGTGATTTCCCATGTTTAGGCAAATATTGCAGATCTATCACAACAGTTTTATGAGTATGTAAAAAAGCCACATCATGCAAAAGTTTGAAGACACAAATGTCGTTCAATAGTAATTTTACTGTGGCAAACGTTAATGATTTTTTTTGGATTTTGTGTGAAATAGCAACACAAAGAATCAGTCGCAATCAGTTTGTGTAAATGAACAAACGTCTGCTCATATTACAATCCTAGGTGAAAGATGAACATTTTCACTGTGACCGTTTCTTCGCCGTTTCAGGTTAAGTAAAGCATCCCCACAGCATGACGCTGCCAACACCATGCCTCACCATGGGGATGATATGTTTAGGAAGAGCCCTCTGTCTCACAGGGTTCTGTTTGTTGGGCCAAAAGTCACCAAAAACTTCTTTGTGACCTTCTACATGCCCTGCAGGCAAATAGGATTTCTTGTGGCTTTCTTTGGCATCTTTTCATCTTGACAAGCCAATTTGTTGAGATAAAGACCAAGAGTTACTATCAGCTTTATACCCTAGCAGTAAAGAGGTTGCAACTAACAATTATTTTGCTAATCAATAAATCTGTGAAATATCTTTTCAATTAACAAAGAGTACCTTAAAGTAGATTTTTTGCAGAATTAAAACAGGTGACACTAAAACTTTTCCACTTGAGGAGTTCTGGATAGGGCGAATTGACAGACGAAAACGTTTTTTTATTTATTTATTTTTTATCTCAAATGCAAAATATTAATATATATTAACAATTTTAATATAATGACTCCTAAGTGGGTTTCTCTATTAGATAAAGGCATGTTCTACAGCCTCTATACTCCAATTAACAATTAAGCAATTACTAAATTACTTGATGATTATTTCAATAATCGACAAATCCGATTGTTTCAACCCTAGTGAATTTGTTTATTTCTTAATACTCTCCAACAAATCTAACAGAAGACTTTACGTGTTGACTTCTGAAGGCTACTTATTACAATGTATTATATATATATAAAAGGGCATAAAAAAAATGCAAACCAAAAATTTTTAGGGGTCTGGTTATGAAAAGAAGAAAGATGAAAACCACATTGAATATTCTTTCCATTTAATTTTGCCAATAAAATATATTTAACCTAGCCCACTTAGAGCCAAAAACAGCAAATGAATTAGGAGCTCTTGTAAGGCCATGAACCCAGGAGTTCCCACAAAGACATGTGGAGAGACATCAGACACGACGTGGTGACCAGACATATCTGGAAATAAAATAAAATAACACTAGAGTGGGAAAAAAGGTGGGCAAAGACACCCTCATTTTAACAGCACAGATCTGTCACCGCTGAGGTTTAATATACCGTTTAATTATCCGGCAGTGCATCTGTGCAAACACCCACATCCTCTATACCTGGGGTCAGAAATCCTCACAGAGACCCTAAAGGGGAATTCAACTGTGAGGAGAAGAGCAGTGACGAGCCGGAGGCACAGTCTGCACAGAAACATGATGAATGGCCAGAAGAAAGGCGGTGTTTGTTTAAGGCTTGTACTGCGGGCAGCGTGACGAGCCCCTGGTGGTTGTGGGAAAGTTTGATGGGGCGTTTGTTTTACACGTTTATCAGGACCTAGCGCCACTTCATCTTGGATAAACTGTTTGTTAAAGTTAAGCAGAGATGGTGAAATTAGGAGGTGTGCTTCTGAGTTTAATGTTTTTAGCCACTGCGAGGAAGAGGTGAGCAGGGTGAAGACTTTTTTCCATTTCTGTGTGTGGTGCTCTGATCTGAAAGCGACAGGTGGCGCATGTCACGGAGTTAGTGCTCGCAAAACATTTAGCCAGCAGGCACTGGTCCCAGGGTTTTGTTTTGGTGAGGAGGAGCACCAAAAGGAGACTGCATTACTGCTCTTTCATCACCCTCAAATGGGCCAGTAAAACACCTCCACTCAGACTCTTTCCAGATTGTCCATCTCCCAGATGAAACCAAATAAACAGTCTCCACTGCTTTATCCACAAACCCACTTCTTTGTCTCCCAAAAGATAAACATGCATATATTCTTCCTGTTTTCTGCTCCTCTTAAGTCATTTTTTTCCCCTACCACAAAGCACACAGGCTGTGTGGTCGCTTCCTGAGCATAAAGAGCATGCTGACAGATGTGCAGACAGCAGCGTGAGGAGGATGCATGTAGAGGAGAGCCTTTTCTGGTCAGAAGGAGGATCTGGATGATAAACCACAGCACAGATAACCAATGCAAAGGAATGCTTTCATGCAACAGTTTGTCAGCTAAAAGTATATTATTGATGCCATGCTTAAATATGCAGCTTTCCATAGTTATGGTCACAGGTATGGACTTAAACTATCCTTTAAGCCCATAAGTGATATAGATCCTGCAAACAAAAAGTAAATCATGATGATGGAAAAGGACTAAAGAGAACAAAACTTCATTTTTTTGTTTTATAATTTTTTCATGACAATGAATGAATGAAAATAATTTGCAGAAAGAGGATTTGAAAGATGCAGATGAAGTCAATCGAAGCTTGGATGTGAACCTGTCTTTTTAATCGATTAAATGACATCATCATTTGGCCGATTCATTATGGATTCAGTGGGAAGCTCATTTGTTGGCCTTTCCTGCATTTGTTTTTGTCTTTGATTTGATAATAAATGTTTCTTTCTTTTATTTAAATTGAGACTTGTTTAACTTTTTTCATCATTGTGTCATTGTATCATGTGAACGGAGAAGGAAAAAGCAATATCGGCTTCAAGAATTGGGCCAAAAATATTGGCAGGACGGGGGGGAATCCCACAGGATTTTTCTGTTGTTTTACTGCACTGACCATGGATCCTGTATTAGTTAGTAGCTTATTTCAAGAACACTACATGAATTTAATCTAAAGTAGAGAGACTTTACACATCTATAACCAATGTGCAAATAAAGACTGAATAGGCCCCTCACAGAGTAATGCTGAGTATAAGATCTAAAACAAGGCCATAAACTTAAAGGTATAGTGGAGGATATTAATTTTCCAGGTGGATCATCTAAATAAGTGGTCCTCCTAATTTCAATCATTTTGATATGTTTACATAACGCAGTCCTCAGTTAGCTTTTTCTGCACATGCAAACTTTTATGTGGCGAGCTACGGTTTCAGACATTCATTCAATTTACCTTTCACACCACAGTCCTTTGATAATGGCTGATATTGTAAGAGAAAAAGTGTCTACAAAGTGTTTGAGAAGAAGAGAAAGGCCTCAGAAGAGAGAAACAAGAAAATACTGTTTTTGGGAGATTCTTTCTCGCGATGGCGTACAATGAAAGCACAGGTTGGGCTTCCCACTGATGCAGCCGTTGCAAAGTTTCCAGAAATCCATTTCACATCACTACTAGTAAAAGTTATCTACCTCTATATTGTAACTTTCCGGGGAAGATAAGTTTATTTTGTAATTTGCATCGTTAGTACGGTTTATCCTGCAAACATGTCCAAATTTCCACTGCAGCACACACACATACAAACATGTCATGACTTTTTTTAATGTTCAAATAGCCTTATTTGCAGGGAAACTTTTATATAAATATTTGTGAGATGACATCCATCCGAGCAACTGTCTTATCATCGCGTCCCTGCACCTTCTTGAGGAGATATGAGCTCATGCATGCTCTCGAACATGTTTAATAAGGAGCGGGTATAGGGTTGTGCATGTGCATTTTACTTTGTTTAAGTGGAGAGGGCGGGTCTCTTCAGAAATTTGCGAAAATCCTCCACTATACCTTTAATTCCTTAGACTCCTGAGGAATTATTTACATCTTTATGACGGCTAGATTCCTCATTCAGATTAATTGCATTTTGAAAGCTGATTTCTCCAATCATCCCCCGATAGAACTGCAGTTCTTGGTGTTTTATTTTAGATTTTTTTAGGTTTGCTTCGGTAGCAAAGTCCGGTCATTATTTGGTAGAGCTTAGTGGTTTTAATAATAAATATAAGCACCTCATAATGTCGGCTACCAGTTCCTAATGGTTTTATCATCATCAACTGATGTATTAATTTTACCGTAGATCATCTTTCAATGTTAATCTTGAGAAATATGAATACATCAATCAAGCGATGAAAGATTTTTTATGCAAACTACATTTTGAGATTATAACCGATTGGTTTAACGCTTTATTATAGATCAATATATATTCTGATGGAACTTCAAGCACAAATCTGTAAAGTTAAATAAAATAATAATGAAGTTCAGTCAAAATCCATCCACCAAAGGAAAAAAAAAAAAAAGCGGACCACAGATCGCAGTTTTTCTTGATCTCTTTAAACGCTGACACACTCAAGTCCAAAACATCCCCAGTGATGTTCCAGCGCCTGATACAAATGGCAGCTAAAGGTCAACCTTGAGGAGTGATTTTGATAAGCAGCTTCTGTTTTCACTCATGTGCAGGTCAGGCCTTCAAACAGGCCCACATGTGTAAAGAAAGTGGACCTGGTGCGAGTTATTTTAAGTGAATGGCAGATAAGTGTTAAGCTGAGGATGGCATGGCTTTCATCTTCATCACGCACATCAAGAGCTCTCTGAAGTCGTCCCGGTAGACAAGCAGGATTAACACCACATGGATGCCTGCTTTTTTTCTGCCTCTGTTGAAATCTATGATTTCTAAGAAATCTTTTCTCAGAATATCACTATAAAGCTTTCTTGAATCAAATGGAATTAGATCAACTCACTGTCCACTCCTAGCCTTATTGTTGAGGTTTCTTGAATCTGATCCAACTGTTTGTCACGTTTGCAGCTGCTTTGGATAAACTACATGGAAGAAATAAAGAAACGTCCTCGTCTTCACAGTTCCATGAAATGTAATGAATTCAATTCTCTGTGTTTACGCCGCAGACTTCATATGCAGCCACTCAACCATTCAAGATGATTCTTCCTCTGTATGAAAACAGTTTCTTTGTTATACCTGCAAAACATAAATATAACTTAATTCCTGAGCAATCAGGTTTATAATCCCTGCTGAACATGTCAATAATAAACAGGAACAATATTTATTCACCATCTTACCCAAGCTCCTTCACATTAGCTATTAACCATACAGCAATGATCAAACTCTTAGTATATCAGAACTAAAAAAGAAATATATATATATAAACATATGATTGATCAGACTAGAGCAAAAGTTGCGTCAGTTTAGCCGAAACTAAAAGGTTTTATTAACTATATTTACTGAAAAAATAACATTTTCATAGTGGCCAACTCAGTTTACTCGGCCTTTCGGTGTCTTTGCATTCCTTTAACCCTGGGAACCTCAGGGCATTGCTTTCATTAAGTGTCAAATTTCACAAATAGTCCATTAATCTGGCCGAATGCAGGAATAAAAGAAATGATAGCACCAGTTTGCAATTAGACCAGTAATCATGACCAAATTAATTGCGTGGTGCTCAAATGAGCTCCCCTGTTAATCATATAAAGGGATCATGCTGACCATGCTCCCAGGTAATGCAATTACTCTACAAGCAGATCAGGATGCCCACCAACTGAGGCGCAGAAGCAAGGAAAATTACAAATTAAGCGTAGACCTCATCTTAATTTTTCGCTTTAAGACACACTTTGGGCCCACAAACTGATACCCATGCACATACTAATGCATTAGTGCAGAAAAAGAGGGGCTAAAAACCCTTTTTTTTAAACCAAGGACATATGAATGTCCACAAGTGGAAATTTACAAAACTATGAAGTCAGCAGGCACCCTTTACTAGAGACCATCCGGTCTCTGTACAAGCAGAGCAGGAGTCTGGTCTGCATTGCTGACGCTAAGTCGGATCTGTTCCTAGTGCATGCTGCCCTCTGTCACCGGTCCGGTTTATATCCTTTATAGACAGGATTTCTAGGCGCAGCCTAGAGCTCCTGGCTTTTTGCAAATGATGAGATTCTTCTGGCTCCATTCTGCCAAGACCAACAGCATGCAGTTTGCAGTTTGCAGAGTGGCCTCTATGAAGATGAGCTTCTCCAAGTCTAAGGCCATAGTTCTCACCCAGGAAAGGGTGGCTTGTACCCTTTGGGTTCCTGCCTCAAGTGGAGGAGCTCAAGTATGTTGGGGTCCTGTTCAGGAGTGAGGGGAGAAGGAGGCAGGAGATTGATAGACGGATCAGTGCGGCTCCTGCTATAATGCAGACGGCAGTTTGTGGTGGTGGAAAGAGAGCTGAGAGAAAAGGAACGTCCTATGTGCTCGTCCCCATTTTCACTTACCTGTGGTGACTTGGACATAGTGGAAAAATTGCAAATGTTCTTTTTGAAAGTTAGCTTGTATCAGCAAACAGCAACTTTTAAACAGCCTGCACAAGGAGAAATGGGCTCGTGCACGCTCACTGTACCCACTCTCTCTTGGGAGTGGGTACAGGGTTGTGCATGAGCAATTTTTTTTTTAAAGATGGTCTTGTCAAAAATTCACAAAAATCCACCACTATACCTTTAAAAATACAAGAAGAATAAGTGTTAATAACTAACTAAATATCAAACCCAAAAAATATGCAGACATATTGCTGGAATTCAATTAGATCAGAGAATAATTGTGTTTTTTCTTGTGATAGTAAAGAGCTCATCTCCATTTCTCAAAGGAGACATCAGAGACTTTAATTACCTCCACCTGCAAACACACAAAGAGTCCCACCCACCAATTTGACCGCAGACCACACCCCAGTTCTCACAGTAACCTGGTTAAGAAACACCCCACCACATAACTTCCTCCCATGGGAACACACCAAAGTCCCCAAGTGATAAACAAAGTGATGCAAGCGCAGGAGGCCGCCAGGAAGAAGAAGAGGAGGAGGGTTTACTCACATCGAGAGAGTCCTCGTTGACAATGATGAGGGACATGCCGTGTGTCACCAGGCGACAGGAGTAACCTGAGAGACAATACAGCAGAGGGGAGAGAGGAGGATGGGAGAGGGATTGGGTTTACTAAGATACAAAACAGAGCACCACTCAGATCAACTCAACCTCTGATCAAACAATGTGAAGGTAAAGAGAAGGTACACCCTCCTGAATTCGAAGAGGATTTGAAACTTTATGTCCAGATGCAGAAAAATCAGTGGAGACTTAAATTGAGGATAAGTTCAATTATCTGTTGCTCCTGATCAGATGGCTGGAAATTCATGAATCAAACCTTTTCTGAACAAAAAAAACAACAACACTTTTGTCAAAATTCACAAAACATTCAACTTAAAATGTTATTTTTTCCCATTTGCGTTTGGTTTTTAATGCAACGGTCTACTTGGAAATCTAACATTTACAGAAACACAATTATTTCTTTATTATCATTTGTTTTTTATGTTGAAATTGGTGGTGTGTGGGTGTCACGGGCTTTGAATTTTGAAGATGAAAGGGTTGGCTCAGATTTCGTTTCCTGGACATTATTACAAATTTCCTCAATTTTCAATTTGAGAACAAAATTTCTTGTTTTTGACTCTTGGATGCTTGTTGCTCTCTAATGAGATTTTGCTCTCACGCTAAAGGCAGCCTGCTTACAATCTTGCTTTGTTTCTCCCCAAAATACGTTTCTGCAGTCTGATTTAATGACTCCAGCAGAAACACCTCTTCCTGAATGAATCCTGCTCCTTGCTCCTTATTTGCTCCCTTCAGCTCTATGGGTATAACATAAAAAAAAAAAAAAAAACATGAAATAAAACCTGCAGGCAGAGAAAACTACCGTTGTGTGCTGGTACATATTTTTTTCAAATTCAGAATTATGTTCACCCCACTGTACAATACAATCTTTGAGTCTAGATTAAGTTAAACCACCCGAAGGGATGCAAAAAGGAATAAAAATGATTTGCACGGCAGTCATACTCTATACCAAAGTCACAGAAATACCCTTTGCAGAGAAGCAGTATATATTTGCATGTAATCCATTTTAAGCACGATATTTTAAAGTGACATTAATGATCCTACTCACACTGAACACTCGTTTTTTAGTCAAATAAATAAATAAATAAATAAATACTCCCCATATTAAAAATGCATCACAGGATCAAAATTCTGTAGTTTTTGGAGTTTTTAAGCCCCCTAACACTTCTTAGAATATTACAAACCGGTTTAGAACAATATTGATTCAGGTTTTCTTTAAAGGGGACTTTACGTTCTTTTCCAGTTCACTACTAATTGGCCATTTTTAGACAAACGTTTGTTCTCTTTTTCTGAACAGAATCTGACCACAAAACAAGAAAAACATTCCAAGATCTGAGGCATGATCAATTGTTTATTTTCTGTCCTGTACTTGTTAATTTTTCAGCAAGCTCCCTTAAATTAAATGTCAGAAACAAAGACTGAACAAGCAGGAAATCTGCAAAAGAGTCTAAAACATCTGAAAAAAGTATATGAAAAAAAAATGATGGGAAAAATTTTTTTTTTATTTAAACACAACACTCTATAATTGCATCAGTGCTTTTATTTGGTCATTTTCCTCTCACCTATATTAATGGCGGTCTCTTGTTTGTCTCCAGTAAGTACCCAGATCTTGATGCCGGCCCTCATCAACGTGGCGATTGTGTCTGGGACGCCGGCCTGCAGACGGTCCTCTATGGCTGTGGCTCCAAGCAGCATTAAGTTCTATTGGCAAACACAAAGAGCCAGAGGTAATTCTAGGAAAACAAATCTATAATGGCATAAAAGAGTTAATAAGGTTAAAATAAATCATATTTAGACTTTGATTTCAGCTTCCTGTATATGTGAACGATTCTGACATCACATAAGTCTAATTTGAGGACAAGGATACCAGACATTTTACATTTAAGTTGAGAAAACATCGAGCCAAGAAGTCAGTCATTATCCGTTCCCATGCGTGCTTTAATTTGTTCAATGCCTAAATGGTTGTGTGTCCTCATTAGACACCCCCACAGACACACAACTTAACACGACCCTGTTGTTGACTCGGGTTTTATGAGGCTTTTGGCACGCCAGTGCAGGTAATTGCCCTTGTGGTCAGAAGTTTCCTCCTCCTCCTGCTTCCTCTTTTTTTTCTCTCTCTCTCCTCACATACTTTTCTCACCTCAGCTCTCGCTGACAAATCAGTTGGCTTTCACACCCATTAGTTCAGCTCTCTCCTGAATCTTCCGTTTGGTTTTTAACCAGATGAGGGATCAGATGAGACAAACTTGAATTACAATGCTACACTGTACAAGAATAATCCGCATATGATCAAAAAGAAACATCAAAAACAAATCAGTGTAAAGCATGGATGGTATAAAGAATCAGTGGATCCCCTCTGCCATCTGCTGGTAAAAAAGCTCAGTGGTTTGTAAAGGATTCTGTCTCATATTTATCTGCAATCCAAAACTTTCGTTTAGATTTTCTTCATATTGTTTTTTTTATTCTCAAAAATCTTAAAATTCAAAATTAAGTGTTTTGCAGATATAAACACAACTCTTCATCACTAGAGCATTTTTTAATATTATAACGCCTCCCTTTAAAATATTTTAGAACAATTTTCTAATCGTTATGCCTACAAAACAACCTCATAACAAACATAACCACCTCACTCCCCCATGACAATCCAAAAACCTGGGTGTTCATGACAATAATAAACTGGACCGGAATCCTGTACAAGAACGCCAAGAGTCGCCTCCACCTCCTGAGGAAGCTGAGGTCCTTTGGAGTGAGCAGGCCCCTGCTTAAAACCTTCTATGACTCTGTGGTGGCTTCAGCCCTCCTTTACGCTGTGGTCTGCTGGGCCCCTGGCAGCGCAGAGCGGGATAGAAAGAAACTGAATAAGCTGGTGAAAAAGGCCATTTCTGTCCTGGGCTGCACTCTGGACTCGTTGGAGGAAGTAGCTGAGAGGAGGTTGCTGTCCAAGTTTACATCCATCATGGACAACACATTTCACTCCCTGCACCAGACTGTAGAGGAGCTGAGCAGCTCCTTTAGTGAAAGACTCTTACATTCCGTTTGTAAAAAGAAGCACTAACCCTACCACAGGTCATTCATCCCTGCTGCCACCAGATTTTACAATGCGGCACCATAACTGCAATAACTTGGTCAACTAATGTAAAATCACTATTTAATACCCTGGGCAATAACATTTGAAACAAGAGACTTCAGCTGTTATAGTTATCTCACTACCTCACTGTTGTTCCTTACCTGGGACCAATTTAAAGTACAACTTCAAATCCATA
>NW_015151190.1:0-23034 GCF_000732505.1 Cyprinodon variegatus
AAGGATTCCAGAAATGTGCTATTTGGAGATTCTGATTCAACTGAGATAATATTTTAACCATTTGCAGAAAAGCACATGAGACATACTAGACATTTTAAGTTGTCATCGCCCAAACAGGCTTGCTGAAGCATGCTGGTCACCTCCATCCTCAGGTTCTGAAACCTGGCAGGGTAGAGCCTGTGGCATTTAGGTCAACACCCATGCCCCCGTTAGATGCTAAGGATCCCTCTCTTCGATGCACTTCAAGCAGTTACACTTCACTTTTCACACCTGCACCTGCTCAGCTTTTATTCTGAGATGGGTTGAGCTTAGTGGTGGATCGCTTCACTTGATCAGTCCTATTGAAATAACAGTGACATTCTGTGGCCTGCTGACCCAGACATGTGGCACTGTATCCAGTCTCATTCCAAGAAGGGGAATCAGCACAACTTTGATGAGAGAATGATTAATGAGTTAAGACTTGGGATTCTATGACAAATTTAAGGGGAAACACAGTAGGGGTATGAGCTGTACTTAGAAAAACTTTCATCTAGAGCTGTCCAGGAACTATCCAGCTATTAATGTTTAACATACTGAATGTTTTCTTAACAGTTTATTTTTATTGGATATAAACAGAATGTGAGAAAATAGGATCCCTCAACTTGCTCAGGGTTACATGAACCACCCTGCGTCTCTACATAGCAGGTTCAAAGTCTTTTAACTCTTAGAGATCTTTATATTCTTCTAATATGCATTATAATTCCTTACACTGCATATCTAGACTGTGTTTATTACTTTAAGATGGTTCTACTCCTTGATAGTTGCTACTTAACATATATGTGAAAATTTAGAAATTATATGCTTAATACAAGTCATGCAAAATGCATTCGTTTGTAACGTTGCTACTGTGACTAATAGCATTATTAATGGCCACACGTTCTGACACTGAGTGGTACTATCAACAACGCCATCAAGGATTGCGGGTGTTATCACGTTACAGTGCAGGCTGCATATCCCAGAGCTATGGATCATTTCACAAAATGATTTTGTTGAGCTTTTTATTTGTTTATTATATTTTTAGGACCTGTGGAGGAATTCACACCAGTAAGAGTGTGAGGAATCCTAGAGTGCTTAATAGTTGTAATTGTATGAGGAAACAACAACAAATAAATATAGTTAAGCAGAACTTAATGGCATCTTTAACATTTAATGAGCAAAAAAACGTCTGTGTTTTTGCTACATCAGCTTACTATATTTAGATGGTTTGAAACCTGTCCATAGATTCATGCATTATCCTGCTTCTGTAATAAGCTGATTCTGGCATGTAGCCCAAATGTGTCAATTTCTTGCCGATATTAGATATGTATTTGAAATATCCAACACACCTGAATCTAAATGCTTAATTACCTCTGCCGTTGAAGTCAAGTTGTCCATAGTACTGCAACGGAACTAATTATTTGATTCTGGTATGTTAAAGCAGATACCCATCAAAAGCTACAGGACACCAATCTTAGAAGACTGGATCATCCCAGCTCTAGGGAGTCTAATGTGATCATAAACCAGTCATCATGAGCCAGGAGATGTTGATGATCCGTAAAAATTTGCAAGGTCCTCTAAGAGCTAATGCATGCATCACTCAGTATTATGGTATTCAGATGTTTACAGCAGTCTGGTTATTATCCAGTAGAGAAATGTGAGGTTGAGAAAATTTTAAATATTAGGGTCACTTTAATTAACACTGAAGTTGACTTAAATGTTTTTTTCTTTTTTGGGGAAAGGTTCTCAAACTTTTTATGGCTTTTTTCTGTAAACACAACCTTTAAAAATTAGTGTCCTGTGCTAAACATGACCACAGAGACAAAAATCAGTATGGCGGTCTGTCAGAAATCCACTACACATCTGCTGATCAAAAGGAGAACAGCTTAACTTCTGTGAAATAGACAAAGAAAAAGTAGATAGGCAGCATGCTGCACTTTATTTATGAAACATAATTCAAGCTTTCTTCTCTCTGGTGGAGAAAACTCCTCTACTTGGAGGTTATGATTATTATTTGCCTAAGAGGGGTTTAATTTTCAGCTCCATGGGAATGAGTCACCGGGTTGTAAAAAAAGACACCGCAATCCCACACATGTACACATAATCATCCAGTCCCAATGTAAGTAAGGAAGATAAGATTAACATTCCTGGCTTCCTTTAATATCAACAGCTTTTTTATAGCTTGTCGGATCTTCTTTAGGATTCTAAGTATATTAGGGGTTGTCATCTGTTACTGTTTCTCCAAAAGTCCCAGTTCAGTCAGAAGTTTCCTTACAAATAAAAAGCCCAACAAATTTCAAGTAGCTTTTAAAAGAGAAAACTATCTAGTTTTAATTTTCTTAAAAGTATTAAGGTGGAGAGAGGATTTTCTGTTTAGAGTTGCTAAGGTTTTTGGCATGGGAGCCTGTTGGAGATTGTGTAAAGCGTTGCCATAAACACTTTGTCGGCCTTAACATAAGAGATACATTTAACAAATGAGTCACCGCTGGGACGATTTGGCTCTGAGTGTTTGTGATTCTGTCAACCTGTGAACTTGACCTATATCTCACATGGTGTAAGTAAGAAGCCTGCTGTGCCTCTAAATACGCAGATGGTGCAGCACGCCTTCCAGGTCAGGCTGCCCGCTCCGCACTCTGCCATACACACCTCAGATATGTGGTGGAGTTTGCCTTGTGTGACACCTGCTAGAGCCTAGCAGAACCTCTCCCAACATGCTCATCTGGCCCACTGTAGTTGATCCAAACACCTGCTGTTCTGCCCAGCTGGCATACTGGCTTGGACAGGCTTTAACCATTAAAGGGGAGCCATTGAGAAACTGAGAAAACGTCTTCAATGCAGGGTCTATAATTGTTTTGTTTAGTTGTTTTTTGTTGTTTTTGTGTTACAATCTTTGGGATATACTATAGGAATATCATGGGACAACTACTGTACTTTCTGTCCTACAGCAAGTCAGAACCAGCTGACTGGGCAGTAATGAAATACAGTACACCCAGGGGTTTCATGCTACAGAAATAGCAACATTTTTCCTGTCACCAAAACATGTTGATTTACAGATTATATTTTGGTGGCAGGGTGAAACTGGTGTGAGCAAAAATAATTATGCTTATTGCTCAGGTGTCATTTAGTATCAACTCAACATGTTAAATATGAAGTACTTTGCTTTTATCTTCCTGATTACTAGAGATTAAACAATACAAGTGGCATTTAGTCCCTTCTAGTTTGTTATTTATGAACCAGCTGAGAATAAAGCTGTAGGGGAACATGGACACGTCCTATCATAGATAGAAGTTAAATTCTTGTTTTTTGTTTTGTTTTTTGTTGTTGTTTATAAAGAGTTGGAAATTAAAGTTTGTTATTATTAAGAAACCGTTAAAGAGGTGGTTAATAGGTGTTTTGACATAGATATATTATCAGTTTACAGCATGCAGTTAAATATGTGTTGAATCACTTCAGTTCATTTATTTTACTTGTCTTTCACTGTTACATCTTCTGGTAATGTTGTAAAACACAAGTTAGCATGTTGAGGAATTTGAATTTAAAGAAATGATTCTGTGCTACATTTTCTTCTTATGTTTTGTTTTATGCTTTATTTTTGCCCCACCCTCTCATTTACTGACTGTTTCCCTCTTTGCTCTCTGCAGTATAAACCTCATGGTGTTAATCTGAGCCCTGTCTGCTGGTTTCTGCTGCTGTGTGCAGCAGCAGGAGTCCAGGCTTCACTGTTAGTCAGCAATATTTTGGCAGCCCCCTGGGAGCCAATGCAGCTCGAATTCAAGAGAAGAGGGCTAAAAAAAATGGAGGATCAGATAAAAAAAAGCAGGCGGGGGATATAGCATCCCAATAGCTTTGTCTCCAGGATACAGTTGCAAGTGTGAAGGGAGAGGAAAGTTTCAGGCATCTATTGAGCCACACGGGAGGCCCATAAAGCAGAACCACCCCCCGTCTGACTTCCTTAGCCCCATGAGGAGCTCACCTGGCAGCATGATGGGATCTGCACTTACAGTATCTTTTTTGTCATTGTGTGTTCATTCACCCCCCTCCTCCGATCCACCAATCCTGCACTCCTAGATCCTTACAGGAAACTAGGTGCCAGGCCCCTGCTGCTTTGTCTCCGGCTCAGGATGGGTCCCCAGTTGAATCCATACGTCAGAGGCAGCAAAAAACACAAAGAACACTCCCTCACCAATGACACCATCAGCTTATTTTCTCTGTCTGTGCACCACTGTGTCACCTGTCTCTATCCCGGAACTGGCACTGGGATGTAAGTATTCACAAAAAGATGAGCATGTCGGCTAGCATTGAAGAACCCCAGGAAGTTTTGAATTAGGATCCAGATATTAAGAAGAGGAACAAATCTAAAGATAGGCAGAATGCTGACAAATGGATGTCACATTTAATTGAAGAAGAGGTTCATCCCATGAAGTGGAACCAAGCTGCGAAAGTCCAGGTTCATAAATTTTATTGGCAAATATTTAGCTCTGCAAACAACTAGGTGTTTTCTTTATTTTGTTGAAATCTTTCCTCATTCTGGCTGGAAATAATGTTCAGAGTTTAAGATGGCTTTCAGGCTGTCTTGGTGACAGCATGGGGGAAATCTGCCATGTGGGAAGAAGGGACCTCACCTGCCTGCTGCGGGTTTAGGCTCCTCCATTGTTGCTGCCTGGGCAGAAACAGGAGGGTCCAACCAGAGGTATGTCTAAAGCAAACTAGTATTGTATTGCCTTTCTTCAATCTATTACTTTGTAGAGCTTTTAAAACATCACTGGGTTGCTTTTTTGTCTTACATCAATGTGAAAGTTTGTCATGACAAATTTGATATCACAGATACCAACAGTCCCTGGGTCTTGATTTATGTTTTAAATAGACTTGTAATTCCTTCTGAATCAAATAATATGGTATAGTCTCTCAAACCATCTCTCCAAAAACCTCTCAGATAGTCAAAAACAGACAGTCAGCTCTTTTATGTGCTCAGCTTATCTTTTGTTTTCTAATGTTGGACCCTGTATCTCTGCCTTATATCGTGCATAATTTAAGATCCCCTAATTGTATACTTGATTGTTTTGAACCGAAATTGCTCAAAGATGTTTTGGTTTGATTGGGTCTCACTTGTTATGGATTATCAATTCCTCGTTTTGTCCTCAGGCTGTCCCCAAACCAAGATTTTTTTTTTTTTTTTTTTACAAAAAAGGCTATTTTGAAAATTAGCTACAGTTTACCGATACTTCAGAATCCAAGTTGGACTTTTTAAGCAATGGTTGAACAGCAGCATGTTTAGCATGTTTTTTAATCATCAGCTGTTTATTTTTGCTGTTCTATTGTTTTGTTGTTCTTAGATTCAGCAATGGCATTTGAAACTGTCATTCGTAAAAGGTTTTAATATTTTGAACCATAGTGGCATAGATGGTACCACCTTACATTGGTTTAAATTATATACATATTGGAAGGTCTGTTTTTTTCTGTACATCTTGGTTCTTCTATCTCTGATGTCACAGAACTCATTAGTGGCATGCCGCAGGGTTCAATATTGGGCCCTTCACTATTTTTTTTATATGCTGCTCCTTGTGTCAATTTTCAGAAAAAAACATTTTTTTTTTTTGTTTGTCAGTTTGTTTTTACAGATGACTTGCAAATGTATCTGCATTTAATGCAGTGTACAAATTCTGTTGAATGTCATATGGATATAAACACTAGATGTCACAAAATTGTCTAAAGCTAAATCAGTCTAAATCTGACATTTTAGTGTCTGAATATCCACTTCTATATCACATTGAATATCTACTTTATCACCGTGAAAGAAACCTTTCTGTTTTGGTGGAAAGCTTTTTTAAATTGACAAGCAAATTCTGTAAACTAATTTTTTAAATCAAGGTTTTTCCACTTGTGTCTGCTTAGTAAAATTTAGTCCTATCTGCCTCATGCTGCTCTCGAGCGGCATGTTGCACTCTTTATATTATGGGCTTCATCAAGCCTCTATTTATCATTAGCAGAATGCTGAAGCTTTTTGCTTAAAGATATGAATGTTGGCATTTTGCTCTGGCTTCCAGTCAGCTGCAGGGTTTGTTGTAAAATTTTGTTGAGGGTTTTTGAATATTTGACTTGGTTAGCTTACCTCTGTATTTCTGAGCTTCTGTTGCTCCACATTTCAGTGTGATCAACAGGGTCAGCAAATCTAGTAACTTTGGTTTTGCAAAGATCACTGCTTGAAACTAGACAGCACTGAGCATTTGCTGTGTCTGTGCCAAAACTCTGCAACAGTCTTCCCTTGAATATTAAATTGGCCCAGTCTCTTTAATTTTAGTCCTTGTTAAAAGTCTTCCTTTTTCCCTTTAGTTATCTTCAATTCAGTAAATTTACAGTGTATAGCACCAGTTTACAGCACATGTCATCCCAAGACACTTTACAGTGAAAATTCTGTCAGATCATAGAATCAGATTGATAAAAAAAAAAAGTTCTGTCTACGGAAACCAGCTAATTGCATCAAGTCACTGACTTGCAGGACACACTCCCTCTGCATGTGGCAACATTAGATATTCACTTGCATTTTGTCTTTAACTCTACAGTAATTTCTCAGATGGAGCATGCATGCAGCGAGAGTGAAGAGGAAAAACTGTTTAACAGGAAGAAACCTCCAGCAGAACCAGGCACAGTGTGAGCGGCCTTATGCAAAGGCAGATTGGGGGGGAGAGGCCCACCTAGAACAGGCTGCCAGTCCATTAAAGAACACAACAGCTCCTTAATTTAGCATGATTTGGTTGGTTTAAGCTGGTGATGACCTTACATGAGATTCTTTTTTAAACAGTTATTAGGGATACCAAAAATCTAGTACGGTATGACGTGCTAGACTTGGTTAATAGCAACAGTAAATAGCTTATAAGGACAACTTTCACAATATTTGTTTTACGTGATAGCCATTTAAATTTAAAGCTTCTCTACAAGCTTCGACTTTCCCACTTGAAAATTGAAAATAACTTTTCCCTCTAAATATAACAGACATAATTAATCCCCAGGTAAAACCAGTTCCACATACCTTCCTGCTGCAAGACAATTTTAACAAAGAAGCTACATAGTTTTACAGTCTTTATTTAAAGCATATTAATTAGTATCCAATTTATGTCAGTAAAGAAATGGTTAGCTTCTTTATTATATGGAGCCTGCCTAATTTATGGACACTGGCACAGAAACAGGGACTGCAGACTATTTGAATGTTATAGGCAGGAGAGGAGATGCTTTATTAGTGGTTACTCATCCCTAAGGCTGATTACTGAGGTGCTGAGGACTGTTGCATAACAGTATCCTCTTATCATATTCATCTCTTGTTATTGTGGACTAATCATCACATGGAGCCACTGAGCTGTTTTCCTTCTTGCAGATAGAGATTAGTCACCTGAAAACAACCTCTTGCATTTATGTAATAATGCAATCATGATGAAGGAAGATAGATTTTTTATTTTCTTTTTTGTTGTTGTTAACTATATACAAGCTGCAGATGGTACAAATTTAGGGTGCTACAAAATATTTCCAAATTTTGATTCGGTCATTATGCTGATGGCTTATGGTTTTAGGTGATTAAATAACACAAGGTAGAGAATAACTGAGGTGGAAGAATTTATATGTATATATAATATATTTAAATATATATATTTATATTTACCGTATATATATATATATATATTTCATAATATATTTAATATTTGCATTCGGCTAAATGTATACATATTAACTGTATGTGACCTCAACACTATAGATGGAACATCAGGATCAAGGAACCCAACATATAGATCAGGGAGGAAAGTCTGGTTCAGTTTAAAGTGGAGTTAGGTTCAATATGAGCTTTGAGTGGCTACAGGAGCCCTGATCAATCCATCATCATAACATGGAGAAAGGATGGACCACCTGCAGACCTGCCGACCGAGGGATGTCCACCTAGACTGGAGACAGACTGAAGAGCATCAATCAGAGCACTATGCTATCTATGAAGGAGCTTCTGACCACAAAATGACCCATCAATGTTACCACCCTGGTCCACCTCAAGAAAAAAATGTTACCAAGAGTGAAATGTCAGGAGCAATACCGGATGGCAGAGGTGTCTAATGTAGCTCAAAGCAAATACAGCAGTTCAGTATCCTGGTGTCTAGAGAACAGAGACATCCACTATCCATTGCCCATATAACCTTAGAAACATGTTCAGCAGCACAATAACACGGTGTGTATTTAAAGCACCAAATGTGACAACAGAATGCATTAGGATCTGGAAGGAGTGCTTTGTCTAGCAGAGTACCCCTGCAGGTGGTGAAACATTATACCTAGGAGATGCCTATCTTCAGCAGGAACAAGAAAACTGGTCTGAGTTGATGGGCCTGGAAGAAATCCTATTAGCAGAGGCAGAAGACTGGAGACTGGGTTGAAGGTTAACCTTCTTGCAGGATAAACACCAAAGAGATCAAATAGTTTTGTCAAAGTTCAGAGTTAAGTCCAATGGTAATTATGAGGCAAGATGCTGACTTTAATGGATTAGAGCTCATTAAAGAATCTTCATTGAGTCTGATTGATCTATGGCTGTTACAGGCAAACATTTCAATGTCTACAAAGCTGATAGAGACATTTTATTCTTTTATGAAATGCAAAATAAAAAGTATTTTTTTTCCCCTTCAAATAAATTCATGTGCTACTAAGTGATTATCTTTAAAACTCTGAAAAAATACATTGAATTAGGTGGGCTTTATAGTACGAAATTCACAATTTAACCTATTTATTAGGTAGCCTATTTTTGATGTTCTTTTATGTTCTAAAAATCTGTAAAAATCTGCCATTTTGGCCTTTCTTCTGACGTTATCCGTTTCCTCTAACTGAAAACATCTAAAATAGCAAGTATTTAATGGAGCACGGTTAGATTTACAGGTTGACATGAGCCTTCATTGGTGTAGAGGCTTTCAGTCATGTTGAGAGGGAGCTGTCTGCGTGTTATTTATTGTGCCCAAAGTGCGCTCCAACACCGTGCGTGCGTCAAGCCCCCGTCTCTTTCCACTCCTCTCTTTCTTCCCTGGGTTGGTGTTAGAAAGCGCCTCGGTCATAATAGGCTTGTTGGAGGTGGACGGATATTAAAAAAGACCTATATTGGTCCAATCCAAGCTGTCAAGGGCAGGAACCTGAGCAGGTGGCTCCTCCAGACTCAGGCACCGTCGACAGCTTGTCGCGCTCCTTAATCTCCCCTCTGACGACAGCGCATTACCCGGTGCGCGTAAAACCGGGAGAGCGGGAGGTTTGGGTTGGAGATTCTCATCAGTCATCAGGATTTAACTCATCGCTGTTCATTCAGCCGGTCTCCAAGACACATTTCTGGAAAGTTTGCCTTTTCTTTGCGGATCAGCTGATATGGAGATAAGGAATCGTTGTTGGATTTTATAATTTTCTCTTGTGATTATTTGCAATCAAGAGTGACTGAAAACGCAAGATGTTGCCCGAAATAAATAACAAGGTGAGGAAAAGATGTTAAAAACTATAATTGAGATTTAATTCATTGTTTGCGATGATTTTTTGTTTTACAAACAAATTATTTTAATTTATTTAATTAGCTTCCCTCAACCAGGAAGTATCATATTAAGATTTCTTATGAGACCAACCTTAAAAATAACTTTAAAGTATATAGATACATATTCATGAATAGATGATGACAGATTAGTCAAATTAGGTTTTTTCATATTAATGTTGCACTAAAATTAGATCATATGTAGGCTGTTTCTGCCTAGATACAGATCCAATATTGAAATTTATTCCATTTTTGCATCAACTCAAAAATTAGGCTGTAGCTGGAATTGATCTAACTTATATGGTTTGTGGATTTGGGCAGTGAATTCTTTCTAAGTTTAAAGAAAGTTCGGATGATTCATCTGCTATATTCTGATTTCATTTTTTTTCCTCTTTGCACCCCAACACCTGAAAAAAATCTGATCCCTTTCTATTTCAGTCTTTTAGACCCATTTATTTTAGTGTTGGTTGTGCTGACAGATTCCATAAGTCTAAATGTGTTCTGGTGTGTTTTTCACGCCGTACATGGGAACTGATTAAATTTATCCATTGCTGCTATTGGATCTTAAAGACCAAAACTCATGTTAGTCCGAGTACAAACTTATCAGCTTTAGAAGGGTCCATTTGACCTCCTGGTCATAGTTGGTTGGCATCAGAACACAGGTCATGGTCTGATGTTAGGATGGGATGATTTTCCTCTAATAATTAACCACCTGACAGATGATAGTGTGACTGTTTTACAGTTTGTTGATGTTTACTGTGGTTCCTGTTTTATTGCCTCGGTTTGACTCTCTGACCAGCTGACCCTCCTGGATATGAAGCTCTTCTTGTACATTTGCAAGGATCGTCCTAGATCACATCAAGTCCTGCAGCTGAATGGACAAAGTTTACCGCCCACCTGTTTTCTCTTTGACATAACCGTATTTTAAACAAAAATATATTACAAAATGATATTTTGGCCAAATCTGCACTCATATAGCATCAATTGTGCATTCCTGAATATATCTACTCAATAACTTTCTGTTATAGCTCTATCTCTGCTGCACTGACTAAACCACAGAGCTCACGGTACACTACTATGGTGCTGATATACATTTATACCTAATGTAAATGTGGTCACATCACATTTATCTGTGACACCTGTTGAGCTGTCAGGTGTTTGCTGTGTGTTAGATGAGCTTACAGCGGATCTTCACAGGTGATGTTCTAGGTAGACAGCCTGCCATACTGACCCATATGGCTCCTGCTGTCACACAGCTCAGAGGTTATAAAGCAACTTAACAATTGTGCCACTACAACTACAGGTTAAAGTAATTTCCCTCTGGGATTATTAAAGTATTTCTGATTTTGATTCCTAACTGAACAGTAAATAGAATAAAGTTATTTTATAATTCCATTTGTGAAGGACAGCTCATTACTTGTTCTTTTAAATGTGATTATAATAGCTTACAGCAGGTTAATAATCAATAACAGATTTCTGTAAAAAATTTTAGGTATTGTATTAGTCCAATAAAAAAAAAGGAATCAGATACGGAAATTTAGTGTAGTGGCCATGTGATGAATATGTGCCCCTAATTAAGCTGTTACAGACTTTTTATTTATGTCTGAATACTAATAAAGTTAAGTGAAAGGATAAAGTGTGATAGAAAATGTGTTTTTTGCATTTCCTTTTAGAATTTAGTTCTGAGAGTAAAACTAAGAGGGAGTTATTTAAGGTTTCATATTTGGACCTCATGAGCTCTATCAGATCAGTAAATATTAGAATCTAATGTATCTCAGGGATTTCAGCTTCGTGCTTAAGATTTAATTTCTGGAATAAATTACCTTTCCAAAGATATTCACGTTGTCACTGAGAAGAAGAGCAGGATGGGATTATTACATGAATTGTTCAAGTTTTGATGAATTTAGTTGAAAGTATGTAACTGAATTTGATGTTTTGGTGTTTTTTTGGACCCCCTACATTTTTCTGTATAGGCATTAAATGTATTTTTTAAAGTACTTTGAGCGGACAATTGTTGTGAAGTCTACCACTGAGAATTAATAAATGTATAGTTGGAGCTAATTCATAAACAGAAATGAATTAAACTTAGTAACAGAGCAGCTTTAGGAACTTTTTCTTTGATTTAGTTAAAAAACAAAAGCTTTTATACCTCTTTGTTTATTGAATGGCACCTCTGTGGAATAGCTCTGGTATTGTTTAAGCTTCTAGTCAATGATAAAGCCTTTGAGATTACGATGAGGAAGCTCTTTCCTACAGAACAGCTGTAAACAGCACACCACTCATCCTGACCAGCCCCTCCCTCTCTCCCTGCCAGAGAGGTAGATTGAGTTTAACACGAATCTCCACATGAAGATAAGCCTTTATTCGCCCATATGGTGTCACCCACCAGAGATGCATGCTCACCTCCTAATTAATAAAGCACGTGTAACCCCGCTCTGAGCTACTGAATCATACAAATGTGTGCATCAGTCTTTTTTTCCCCTTTCTTTTCTGGAACATCCAGACCTTTTTGGTGATTTTCTTTAATGCATTCTGTCAGATTGATCTCCAGTGTGGTCTGGCACATGTTCAGCCTTCTGCAGGCACATGGACGTGCACATGAGTATGCAACTGCACAAACCGGAGTGAGCACAGACAGGAACGTTGTTGCTGGGTTTTTTGCAGGAGTGATCTATTTTAGGATCACAGTGCATTATTTTTACCAGCCTGGTTATAAGCAGGCTCAGGTGCCTGTAGGCTGTGGGTTGCTTAAGAGACTAGAGAACCAAGCCAGCACAAACACAACAAGTTTCATTATTTTCCCCTGCTGCTTTGTTTGGTACAATTTAGTGAAAGGTAATCTATTAAAATGCATTGATGAACCCGCAATTCATCATTCTGTACAAAAGTAAAGTAAATAAAAGTCAGTTCTTGCGTGGATATTTCTTTTTTATTTGCACCCAGCTTTTCTTTTCTTTTTTTTTACATTCTATTTCATAAAGTTGCTCCTGCTTGTCCTGCAGGCGTCAAGGCCAGAGGCGTTCCCTCACCCCCACAGGCTCCCAGCAGAAGGTAGCCGTATTGGAACAAATCGACCATGTTCACAGGTCAGTGCTTCCTCTGCATGATGCTGCTGCAGCTGACACAGCCCAGAACATGCTGTAACAACAGGAGCATCCTTTCCCTTTCATGTTAAAATCATAAGAGTGTTTCCATTAGGAAAACCTCAATGTCCATAGAGTAGCTTCTGTTGAACATTAGAGGCTTTCGCTTATACTCCATGGATCATCAACAGAGAAACTGTTGATAAAGTTGCAAATATGTGTAGATGTGTGCGTGCTAACAACAAGCTGCCACTGATTGACGAACATCATATTTAAACATTATGTTCCCCCAGTCTGTAGCCCGTTGCTGCATGTACTGGTGACTATCTTTAGCCCTATCTCCATGCGTCATTACCAAGTTAGCAGATCTTGCTGCAGCATAAAACAAAGCAGTTATAAATATCTACTGTCCAAAATAAAATTGGGGTTTTTTGTGAATGAGCAAAGTGGACAGGGATGCCGTACAGTCATAACAAGGTTTCATGGCATGGGACAAGCCTCCTGTTGACTTTAAACAGGAGGACTAATTTTGTCCATCATTGTAGGAACTAAGCATGGCATGGCTACAACACATGTAATCGTGCTACGAGAGCAATCACTGTGTCAGTCAGAGAAAAGCGGGTTGCTCTGCTCCACCTTCCCCCACAAACATTACACAGACAGACCCTGTCAAACCCAGCCTGGTGAAGCTTTGTCCCCATGTTACTCTGACCCTGATCGGTAATTCCAGCCGCTACCTGCCGGGGGGGTCCTGGACACCTGAGCTTCCATGACAGGAGGTAGAAAGTTAGAGAGAAACCAAACGGATGAAGACGTATCTGATTCAGATCATGAAGACTGGACTTATAAAAAAAAAAAAAGGAATAGTATGCAACAAGAATTTAAAGATTTTTTATTTATTTGTATAACACCCTCATCCCCAGCCCCACACCAAAGTTAGTATTTATATCCACTTAAATGAACCTAATTTTATTTAAATTTCTTTATTTACACCTAACTCTGACATTTAAACTAACCCTAACAAATATCACCATATTCCTAACCCTAATTTTGACACCTTAACATAAAAAATGGACATTAGTACCAACCTTTGGTTCCCTCAGATGTTTAGTAAATATAACAAAAAGGGTCCTAAGTAGGAAATATAATCAAGTACACACACACGTGTCACATTCTCCCAGTGGGGACTTTCCTTTGACTTTTATTCATACTGCATTCATTTGTATGGCCTAACCCTAACCACTACCAAAACTTATCTAAGTCCTAAGCCTTACCTCCTCAAGAAAAAACTTCTCCTCATTGGAACCAGTTGTTGGTCCCCACAAGTACCTAAAAGTCCCCATAAAGCAACATATTCCTGGGAAATTGTCCCCACAAGGTGACAGAAACATCGCCACACATTGCCTGGGGTCAAAATAATTGTTTCAGATCATAAAAGCTATTTTAGTATCAGAAGAAAAAACCTCTTAGTTAAAGTCAGTGTTCATGAGTAGGAGAAAGATAAAACCAACAGATAATTAAAAAAGGCCCACCTGACATTTACCCAAACAGGATTCTTTAGGATTTCCAACACTTTTGATAAATTATTTTGGGGGCTGACAGAATAAAAGTAGATCTATCTTGTTTTTTAAGTGTGCATCTTGTTATATCTGAACTAAAACAAACAGGATTTTAATTTTAAAACTCACATTCATAACAGATCCTTCATGTCCAGACTATTGTCTAAATTCTGTATCAACGAACTTGTTCTTCTTACAAGTAAAGCTGGAATAGTTGGTGCCTTTTTCAGCCATCTGATTAAAAGTGCAAAGCAACAGATGGCATAGAGGCAGTGCTGCTAAGTTGTTAATTCAATCCATTAGGAGTTTAATCAATCAAACTTTACTCATATTTACATATCATGACTTACTTCTATAATTTTACTAATGTTTCAATGGGCGTTTTAATACAGCAGGTGTTAAGATTTAAACCTTTTTGTAATTTACAGAAGTTCAGCTCTGGTTTGGGGTCCCTGCCTCAGCTTGAAACACCAGTGGTTCAGGTGGTGGTCAGCAATGCCAAAAACCAGCAGCAACAATCAGACAATATCCTGCCCCAAATCACCAACAAAGGGGGTCAGAACAACTATCAAACGGTGAGACATTCATCTACGAGACACATGTGCAGCTGTTGATAGCAGCAGCACAGTACCATCTGATACTTTAAAGCAGAAGATCAATTTCGAAACCTTTTCAACTGTCCACTTGTATCTATATTTTCTTTTTTGTGTGTGTTACTAAGCAGGTGGAGAGGTCAAAGCCGACCCAACAGCCCACAATGCGTTACGGTGCAGCACCAGATAAGGTGTCCATGTCACGCAACAGCAAGGCCTTTGGTATCAAGCTGGAGAAGGAGAAAGCATATGAAGGACAAAGGTTACCCATGTCACCTACAGGTATGTCAGTTTTGATGAGAAGATTTACAGGAGCTTAATGACGGGCTTTTATATATGTTAATACATTTCCTGTAACATTTAAAATGTCCCTACTGCGCTGAAAATAGTACGCTGGCATTGAGAGAAACCGATTCTAAATCCTCCGCATTTGGCTGAGCTGTTTCTAATGTACCAGTGACTCATCATGTCCTCCTCTTCCACCAACTTCCCACCGCAGAGGCACTAAATAACTTCAGGGAGCGGCTGACGGAGTTTGAGCAGGAGGAAATCCATGACTTTGCAGAGGTCTGGTATCTGGGTCTGGGCTCCCAGAAAATTGAGGGTTCCCAGGGAGCGGCGCAGAACAACGGATACGATGACGAGCATGGAAGCTACATCAGGGTAAGATTTCTAAAGCTGGATTACAGCTCATTTAAAAATAAGAGATGGATTTTATGGTTTTAATAAACCACTATCCCAGTATAAAGTAAATGATGTTATTTTAATGTTGCCTACACTGCAGAGAAGCTATAGTTCAGGAGGAAAGGGCTCATCCTGCCATTAAAAAAAGCTTATATTGAGGTTTAGGTGTTTTAGATAAAACAATTTCTATAGCTATGGCTTCCAATGTGAAGTTTCAAAGACTTATTTTGAATTAATGCTTAAAACAGCTTCTAATAAATAAACAGTGGCAGAGGGATGAAAACCTTGCAAACCCATGAATTCACCGCAAATTAAACAGTATTGCAAATACAAAAATTGTACAACTTTTCTACTTTAACAACAGTGTCCTGCATTAAGAAATAAAAATAGGAAATAATTTACATATTTTCATTTGTTGATCAGTGTCCAATCTAAATAACAAACTTAAAATCCACCTGATTTAGAAGGCATATAAACACACTCCAGAAATATCAGGACAAATCTGGACAAGTAAGACACAAGTAAGACAACCGAACTGTACAAGACATGAAATTTTAAACATCAGTTTCCTACTAATATATTTTTATTTTGATCAGAGAGATATCAATTAAAGAGTTCTTAAAATGTTGGGTGGTTAAAACAAGTTATCTATTTAATGAGGCCTAATGAACTATAAATTTCCACATTTTGAACAAGTCTATGGTGGCAGTGGAAAGAAACAACTACATTTATCACATATCTACATAATCCCATGACAAGACTCAAGTTAATAGCACCTCTAATTCCATTAGGGGCTATATACAGGTTGGAAACACCAAATAGACAGCTCTAGCCCAGGAGCATTTTCCTCTGGAAGGAAAACAAGAGTATGCCAAGTTACTGGAAATCCAGGGAAGAGTCGCAGATAAACACAGAAGCCGTTAAGAGGAACGGCGTTGGTTCTGTTGTTTGAGTTGGTCCAGATCAGAGGCACAGCTAAACAAAGACGCACTGCGCCGTAGTTCAGCAGCTGATTACCAGAACCCAGAGAGAGGCTGGTTTTGTTGTTGAATAAAGAATGAGCAGGTTCAGAGTCTTCTGGGAATAATTAGCCATGCGACTGACAGCTGTGAATCATTAGATGATCTGTAATAAGTTACGTTTTAAGGCTATTATTTGGACTTAAGTGTCTATTAAAATTCTTTTAGTTATATGTCAGTAAAAATAAAGTCAGAGAAGAGTCACTGGTTAAATGAAGTGCCTTATGGTCATATAAATACAGGGCTTTTTATTAGCTTTCCTATGTGATAATGATATGATAATATTTTGTTTATTTATAGAACATTATAAAATAAAAGAAACGTTTCTGTTGTCTTCCAGGTGCTGCATGACCACATAGCATACAGGTTTGAAGTTCTTGAGGTGATCGGGAAAGGTTCCTTTGGGCAAGTCCTGAAATGTCTGGACCACAAGAACAATGAACTTGTTGCTATAAAGATGATACGCAATAAGAAAAGGTGTGTCATTTCTTTCTATTTTTTTTTCTCTTTTTTTGCTTAAAATAAATGTCTTATTTTAATTCAGAAACATTCTATCTTTCTATGTATTGAAGAAAACATTTCTTGGGACCAACTAAGAGCCATCTATTGGCATTTATTCAACATCTGATAGTGCTGTGAGATTTTCCCACATGCTTGCACCGTGATCGTTTTACATTTTATGAGTCTGCCAATTTGTTGAGACCAGATTTAGCCTGATGGAAGTAAGTGCTTTGCGGTGTAATCTTACCTTTCCCTCCTGTTGAGAGCCACAGTTGGCCACAAAGTTCTGAGTCCTGTTAGTTAAACTTGGGAGTGTTTGGAGTTTTACAACACTTCAATACAGCGGAAAGCAAAATAGGTGCAAAGTGTCACAAATTTAGAGGAATTCCTTGCTGTTTTAGACAGGCTGAGCATTAATGCATTAATGCTTGTTAGTGTTAATCATTGTCTTAATAAAACATTTGTTTCTCTGAGTTTCTTGATTTTGATATTTCATTTTTTTTCTGCAGATTTCATCACCAAGCTCTAGTGGAGCTGAAGATTCTAGAAGTAATAAAGAAGAAAGATAAAGACAACCTGCACAATGTCATTCACATGAAAGAGCACTTTTACTTCCGGAATCACCTTTGCATCTCCTTTGAACTTCTCGGGTCAGTAAAGCACAAACAATTGGCCTTAACAGGAGACTATGGGCACTTTTATTAATAATTGATCTTATAATTAGGGGTTCCTCACCTTTAAACACGTTAAAATCTCAAAGCCTAATGCGGAACCCGTCAGGAACTGTGCTAACGGAACATTCTCTTTGTATCTTAAGCCATCTACCTATTAGAATAAACGGCCACTGATATCTATTTGAAGGTGAAGGTTTACATGTCACTCAGGCTGAATGACCTTTAGGGGACGTCTTGGACGAGCACCTTGTCTAACATTACTGTCACTGTATCCTTTAGTTAAAGCCTTGATCAGGGCCCTATCTCTTACCCTATCTTGCTTCATGGTGCGAAGGATCTAGTTGCATATACTCTAAAGAAATTTTTGCTTATCACAAGAAGCAAGAAATAGCAGCCGTATACATCCTGCCCACCTTTGAATGTGATCACAGTCCACTTATTTTCAAGAATGATCTTGAAAATAGGTCAGGGTTTCATCAGAGGTGTTAAGGAGCAAAACATCTGGCTGGCAGCTCTGCTTGATAATATGATGCATCCTTTCCTATGTAAACCTTTTACATTATTCTCTCTGCAGACATGTATGGATTACAAACATAAATTTTAAACTCTTAATATCCACCTCATTTTCGGAAATTTTCCCAATTTGCATACCCAAATGGAAAAGCAAATAACTTAGGAACTGTAAAATTGGGTGGGTAGAACACAGACCAAGCTACATCAGTTCAAACGTGAATCAAAGTTGTTGTTTTTTTATTCTCCAAAATGAAAGGACTTTTTTGAACAGCAGTAATAAAGACATGCTTGAGAAAAGGTCTCATTGTATTACATTTGTTCTACATCATGTCAACCACAAATGCAGAAAATTTCAGACCTCTAGCTACAACAGTTCCAGAGCTGTGGGGCTTTGATCTTTTGGTGTCACCAGCATCTCCAAAAATCTCCAAATGTGCCAAATTTTGCCAAATGCTTTTTCTATGCTTTGCTTTATTATTTTACCCATAGAATAACACTGAAGCATTTTGATGGCCACAAAACATTCAGGAAGCAAGTATTTTCCACTTTTTTCAGAATCAGTTTATATAACAAAATGTAGCATTATTACACCTATAATAACATAAAAATCTATAAAAGATAGTTAAACTGCTGCTTTTCAAGCTAAAATAAGCCCCAGTGCCTTTTCTGAGCTGTATTTGATTTAATTTCTTCAGCCTTAGGCATTTTAATAAAACGAAATCAGCATCCAAACTTTAAAAAAATAGGACCGTTGTCATCATTCAGCTTGGACCTGCGCGCTTTGATCCAGCAGCAGCTGTCTCTGTCTCTAACGCAAGCCTGTAACACAGTTACCATTATTCTCTCTGCAAACATGTATGGATTACAAACAAATAAATATTTTAAAGAGGTGATTTTGCCCTATCTGGTAAATGCCCCTCAGCAGCTTGATGAGTCCTGTTTTGTCCCTTCTGACAGGGTGAACCTTTATGAGCTCATCAAAAAGAACAACTTCCAGGGTTTCAGCCTCGCTCTCATCCGTCGGTTCGCCCATGCTCTTCTCAGGTGCCTACAGATGCTACACAGGGAGAAGATCATCCACTGTGATCTTAAACCGGTATTGACGATTAAACTCTATCTGGCCTTATTATGCAGTTAGAAAATGTATGAATGACTGACTGGTGTGTGTATCACTGGATAGAGATATCGCTTTGGGTCTGAATCACTATCACTAGGTTTCCATAGAATAATAATAGTTCATTGAGCTCCCTCTTGTGGATAGCATTGTACATAGCATTATACAGCTGCTTGAAGAAATTTTAACATGTTTGCAAAACTGCTTCAATAGGAAAACATCCTTCTGTCTCAGCGAGGGCCGGGGAACATCAAGGTGGTTGACTTTGGATCAAGCTGCTATGAACAACAAAGAGGTAATTAATAAATGAATTACTTATTAATAACTAAATACTGCAAAGGAGAGGGACCCAGATATGAATGTAACTGGTTTGAATATTTCTTTATTTTCCCCCTCATTCCACCATTTGTAGTGTACACCTACATCCAGAGTCGCTTCTATCGCTCCCCAGAGGTGATCCTGGGCCACCCGTACAGCATGGCCATCGACATGTGGAGTCTGGGCTGCATCCTGGCTGAGCTCTACACAGGCTACCCCCTCTTCCCAGGAGAGAGCGAAGTGGAGCAGATAGCCTGCATAATGGAGGTAGGGCTCCAGACAAAACACCTCTGTGTAAAAGTAATTACCTCTTTACAGGCTTATACTGTTTTTGCTTTTTTTTGTCAAACTAAAATGTTTTAGATCTGCAATGAATTTTGCACATAACAAACCTAAACCCTGAGTATAAAAAGAGAATTACAGGAAAATTATGTTTTAAAAAATCCTAAGTGGCTCTGAAAAAGTTTATCCCTTAAATCTAAAACAATAATAAGACAAACCTTAAGAGGAGATGAATACTTTTTCATATTTAGGTTTTTCTCTGCTTTGTCTCTGTTTGAAAAAGTTCTGGTGTTTTAACCTGCAGGTTCTTGGCATGCCTCCAAATGACTTTGTTCAGTCGGCATCAAGGAGGAAATTGTTCTTTGGTAAGGATTTTTTGTTGAAACAAGCATATCGGCCTTTTAAAAGCCGTTTAATCTAATATATGATTATGTTCTGTGCGCAGACTCCAAAGGAAACCCAAGGAACATCACCAACAGCAAAGGGAAGAAACGGAAACCCGACTCCATAGAGATATCAGCAGCACTGAAAACCAACGATCCTTTATTCCTGGATTTTATCCAGCGCTGTCTTGCGTAAGTTTCAGCTTCACATCTATGAAACATCATTGGATTTGGTACTTCTTTTTGGTTCTGCATGCTGCATTGACATTATAAACAATTATTGTCTAAAGCTTGTTTTAAGTTTAGAGATTTACATTTTCTTTCGTAATATAAGTTTTTTTCCTGTTCTTCTTAGTTGGGATCCAACTAAGAGAATGACTCCTGATGAAGGACTGCAGCATCAGTGGATCCTAGAAGGAAATTTTAACAAAGTTCGATCCCGAACCAAGCCTACGGCAAAGAGGACCACGGACAGTTCCACCAGTACAGACAGACAAGCAAACAACTGTCCTGGTAAGTGTGTCACAAGCCTCCATGTGCACTTTAAATGTCAGTAAAATAAATGCGGAAAATATGACATATTTGCATTGATTTACTTGTGCAGCAGAGAAAGTCAGCTCAGAACATGGCAGCAATGACAAGATGAAAAGGGACGGTTCAGCAGCTGGAACACAGACGGCGTCTGGCGAACGTCTGCGGCCCATCGGGGCCTCGGCCGAGGAGGAGGTGTATGAAAATGGGGACAAAAACACAAAGCAGCAAGAGGGCAGTGGAGAGAGGCCAGTTCATATCATCATTAAGCCTCAAGAAGAAATGAGTACAGAAAGAAAAGATGGCTAGGAATCACGTCAGTGCCGTTTGAGGAAAGGATGATGCGTTCGTGAGAGGTTGGAACTATGGATGTTTAGGTGGGAAGTTAAAGAACGCAGCTGTTGTTCGGGTCTGGACCTCCATAAAAAAGACCCTTAATACAGTAAGGCTGATCAGTAATGTCTCTAAACAAGATGAAGACAAGTCTGACATTTTAAAGCAGCTGAAGTCATTTTTTTTCTACATTTGCAGCATGGTTAGAAAAAAAAATCAGATGGAAAGGAAAAAGAAGATGAATACGGATGGACATATTCTATGTTTTTAGTAACTTGTCAAATGAAGATCATTGCTTGTTTTATTTTATAGAAGTTAAATTACTATTTTGGTCACCTCATAAACTATGTTTGCCATGGGGTGATATTTATACAACAGCATCTGGACCTGCTGTTCATTATTTCTACACTCAAGTCTTTGCTGTGCATTGAAAAATATCAGATAAACCAATGTCCCATAAACCCATTAGGCAGCGTAAGCCGAGTGGTTAGAGAATTGCGCTTGGATCTCATTGCTCCCCAAAGGAATGGGTTAAATGCGGAGAGTGAATTTTAGTTGCTTTGTACTGTAACTATGTATTGAAAATAAAGTTGAATTCTAGTCTATGTCTCTCATAAAAAAAGGGATTTTAGATCCTATTAAGGTTTTATGTGGTTAAATTAAGGTTATTATTAAACAAGCCCAAGTGAAAAAAATATTTAAAATTATTTGATGCTCTTTGTTCTCATGTTAGTTTGAAAATCTTAAGATATTGTGTTGAATAATGGCTGAGCCAAAGGATTTTTATGTATCTCTCTCTCTCTCTGTCTCTCTGTCTCTCTCTCTCTATATATATATATATATATATATATATATACCTATCTATATAGATAGATAGATAGATATATATATAGATATATAGATATCAGATACATTTTAGGATGAAGTTGATGACTTGTATTACTTGTTTTTTTTTTTTCTTATTTTATTGTGGAATAGCTTGGAGTCTTTGTTTTAATATGTCTTGTGTTTTCAAATCCCAAAATGTGGATTTGTAAAAGAATCTAATGTATATATTTCTGCTGTAATTTCTTGTACAATGTAAAACAAAACAGAATTTAGACAAGGTTTTACTTGTGCTGTTACGGATCCTTTTGTATGTTTGTTATTCTTATATTTTTATATTAGAAGCAAAAAGGCAATCTTGTTATTGATAGTTCGTGCCTTGCAGTATTTGGAATCCAGCACTTTATTGTTGTTTTTGACGACACCCTGCCAGGATCCCTTTTATTAAAAAATATGATGACCTAATTCCATTTGTCAAAAATAATTTTGTCTGTACTTATGACTGAATTTGGTTGTTTTAGAGATCCGGTTTAAAACAATGTAAAAACAGTTAATAGTTTCATCAATAGAAAATGTATTATAGCTGTTAATAATTTAAGCTAAAGTCCTTTTTATGTATTTTTGCTGAAATAAATATTCAAATGACATTTTGTGTATATAGTTTAAATTATTTCTCTCTCGATATGTGTTGTTTTTGCCCAGTATTAAACATGAAATTAAAGACAGACATCTTCCTTTTTTTGTCTGACATAGACAAGCAAATATGATACCAACATAAAAATTCTGATTTATTATGATATAAAAATACATCCATTTTCTATTCCTGGACAGACTCATTGCCCCTTTGGGGTTTTACCTATGAAGGGAAAGCATGCATTTCAATGTGTTTTACCAGGAAATACATTAATTTGCTTATTTTACAATCATTTCAATTCTGCAGCCTTATTTGGGTCATGTATTAGTTGTACAATTTATATTCAACACCGTGCAGTTGAAAAATATCTTTAAATCTTAGATATAGATAGATAGATAGATAGATAGATAGATAGATAGATAGATAGATAGATAGATAGATAGATAG
>NW_015151190.1:23897-30094 GCF_000732505.1 Cyprinodon variegatus
TTGGAACTTTATATCTGTAATGTTGAAAAGAATATTTAAATTGTTGACTCGTGTAATAATAGAGTAGAAAATTTGTTATTAATATGCAAATAGCTTGTATCATTGCGTTGTTCAGTGAAACAGATATACACTATTTTAGGATTAAGGTTTAGTTCAGCAAAACGAAACTTTTATCATCCTGGTTTTATGCTAGCTGAAAATCTGGTCAAACGATATTTGTGATAACAGATGTAAGCAGAAATGTTTGAGTGAATATTTCAAGTCATAGTTTTACTCTAAGTATATTACATTTCAGTCGATAACAAAGAAGCACGTATAAAGGTTAAGAAATGGGGCAGCTTCGATGGAATGGTTGTTTCAACATATCATGAGGCCTGTCTGACAGTATGACCCAAAATTACCCCAAAAGATTTGCATTTAAAGTCTACTTGAAACTAGCAGACATGTCAAGCATGAGCATTTCTCAGGGATTTATCTCACTACATAGAATGTTACCCTGCTGCAGCAAAACCTGTTAGTCAGCAGTCAGTGGAAATTAGGTGGAATGTCTGAAACATGCACAGATCACTGCTTCGAGTCCTGCTTTTATGTCATTTTAAACATGTTTATAGTGTACCACATCTTAGTTAAATCTTTTTATGAACTTTCTTAATCGATTGGATTCTTAGATAATCAAACATTTAACAATCTGTGCTCTACCTTTTTGCTTAAACGAAAATTAACTGAATATCAGAGTTCCTGTGTTTAGCTTAAATATCAGGCTTCATTTTTGTTTCTCTATTTTTCGGATAATGAAAAATAAAGCTGATTTGGGCCTTTACCAAGCTTTTAAGTTTATATATATATATATATATATATATATATATATATATATAACCAAGATATAATGAAAACCAGAAAATGTAAACATTCAGACATTTGATTTTTAGTATTTGATTATTGGTTGGTTTATAAATTGTTGTTCATCTTCATTTAAATCAAACAGATTATGTGGAACACCGTTTATGTAAAGCTGCAGTTAATGTTTTTCATTCCAAGTTTAGTACAAAACCTGAATGAAACAAAACATCTGTCAGACACAGTTTGACACGGTTATTTTAAAGAGTTATTTTGAGAGGTAGTATTTGTCATTTGTATCCTTTTTGAAGATTGCCTTGTAATTACTTCATTTTTGTTGAATTTAAAACATTTTAAGCTTTCAAAAATAACCTCCAGCACATTTTTTCCTTTGTCTTATGGTTAATTTATTAGAAAAATAAAATTGAATCAATCTAAATTAGTTACCTAAAAAAAAAAAAACAACAAAAAGATTTTTGTATCAGCCTTAACATATTTCTTTAGGTTTGAAAAGAAAACAAAAATTTTGTTCTAATCCAGATATGATGTGATTACTTTTTACATCAAAGTGTGTTCTGTTGGTTATTGGAACTTTATATCTGTAATGTTGAAAAGAATATTTAAATAGTTGACTTGTGTAATAATAGAGTAGAAAATTTGTTATTAATATGTTTTTCTCTCCTGCTATCAGGCAGCTCCTGTCCTAGTGCCTTTGCAGCTGCGTCTGTCGCTACAGTGCAGCAGAGGAAGCTGCACCATGCCGTCATCCCCAAAGGGAAAGGAGGACGCTCATCATCCAGTGGAATAGCCGCCACAGTGTTTGGAGCTACAGGTTTCCTGGGACGTTATGTGGTCAACAGGCTGGGTGAGGGTTTGTTTTTTGTGTGTGTGTGTTTGTGTGGAATTACAGACCTAATAGTTAGCAAGTTATTGTTGAGTGGTTTTAAAGTTCCCTGAATGTTGTATGGCTCTGCAGGTCGGATAGGATCTCAGATTATGATCCCCCACCGCTGTGATCAGTATGACCTCATGCACTTCAGGCCCATGGGTGATCTGGGGCAAATCCTTTTTGTGGTAAATAGCATTTAAATACATTTACAGGCAATATTTGATTGAATTGTTGCTAAAACTCTTTGTGGTCATCTGTGTAAAAGGAGTGGGATGCAAGAAACAAAGAGTCCATCCAGCGGGCCATCGAGCATTCCAATGTGGTCATCAATCTGGTGGGCAGGGAGTGGGAAACGAGGTGAGTTAATCTAGAAGTAAAAATTGTCAAAGGTGATGTTTAAAATGAATTAAGCAGTTCTGTCCTCTTTCTTGGTGAAAAAAAGGAACTACCGCTTTGAGGACGTCTTTGTCAACATCCCTCAGCAACTTGCCAGGGCAACAAAGGAAGCGGGAATCACTAAGTTTATCCACATGTCGCACATCAACGCCGACATCCGCAGCCCCTCCAAATATCTGAGGAACAAGGTTTGTGACTGGTTCTGGACCCTTAACACCAACTTACACTGGTCTGTCATATATGTGCCTAGTTACATTTTATGCCAAAGCTGATTTTTGCATAATGGCGCTGTCAAACTTTGGAGATTTAGCTGACATATGCCAGCATACAAAAAATTTGGCAAATTTGCTGGCATACGTTGGCTAGGTTATGGTTAAGTTTTGTATAAGTTATGAGCACGTTGACATACTGGAAGTACATCAAGAAATTTTGATCAAATTTTAAACATATGCCAGCGTATGCTCATACGTGGGCCAAAAGTTACAAGTAAGTTATCTGATTGTTGACATACGTTGAGTCTAAGTTACTCATAAGTTGTGGCGTCTAGCTTATCCAAAACTTATGAGTACTGTGTGTATAACTTATGCGTACTTATCAAGAACTTATCTCTAACACATATGAACGTATTTGACATGTTCCAGACGACCGCTGAACATGTTTCTAACTTACAGCTACAGTATAATGGCATATTGGCAGCGTTTTGGTAGAAACAGGAGGAAACAATCAGTTCTCCTCCAGACTTCCTCACCATCGTAGGGTGAAGGAGAAGGTGAGTGTGATGGATTCTTCCTGCATTCACGGCCAGGGCCAACAAACTTCCTATCAAACAGGGTGTTGAATGTGCTGTGACTTTTTTTTTTTTTAAGCTTTTTTATTGTCATTGCACAAGCATGTCACGAGTACAGAGCAATGGAATTCACTCCCTGAATTGCCATTGTGTGACGCCTGGGTAGCAGTGTGAGCTGAAGGATCTTGCTCAGGGACCCAGAGCGGCAGTCTGTGGGAATGGGGCTTGAACTCAGAACCTATGGAACTCAAATGCAATGCCCAAACGATTAGGCCACCACTGCCCCAAACTGTAACCCCCTTTTTTTTTTTTTTTTTTTTGGCAAATCTTCTTGTGCTTCATTTGCAGGCCGGGCGCCTCGCTGCCCCCTTCAGGACACTGGCTTGTGCATCATTTCATGGGGATTACGCTGCTGTGCGTTATGCATAAGTTAGGCTGTAGTTGGACTTAAGTTTTCGACTCGTTTTGAATATTCTATGTATATGCCCAAAATGTAAATAACACAAAGAAAGTTCAGCGTTTTAGAAGATTCTGGGACGTCAGCCATGTCTAAATCATCATCGTATGACAGTGACCAAAACCTGTTCTCTCTTCTCTTGCCCCAGGCTGTAGGAGAAGAGGTCGTTAGAGAAGAGTTTCCTGATGCTATTATCATGAAGCCAAGTGAGATGTTTGGCAGGGAGGACAGATTCTTCAACTATTACGCAAGTAAGAACACTTTGCGCTTAAGTCATTGACTAATTACGATGTTTGTGTGAAAGTAAGCATATAGAAACACAGTTAAACAGCTACAATTTCACAACCTTTGCCATATTCTCAGATATGCGCTGGTTTGGCAACGCTATTCCTCTTCTGGCTCTGGGAAAGAAAACTGTGAAACAACCGGTTTATGTAAGTGCTGTTTACGGAAGATGTATTTTTTCTTTCTTCTATTCTAATATGCAATATTTTGAATTTTGCAAACAAAGTGAAAAGCCTCTACAGCAATTCAAGAGAAAGCCTTAAAATCTTTTTTAAAAACTCATGAAACAGACCTAGATCAAAATCAGACTTAATTTAATATTTTGCTGAACAACCTTTTGATGCAATTACTGCAATTAAAAGTTTCATCCAAGTGTTAATGAGACTTCTGCTCCTTTCAGTTGGTATTTTGGCCCACTGTTTATGAGCAAACCTCTCCAGGTGTCTCAGGTTTGAATTGTCCTTTTCCAGGCTGCATGTTTCAGCTCCTTCAAAGATGCTCAATAAGATTTAAGTCAGGGTACATTGGCCACTTGCACATTGCTCTCTAGAATCTCTTGGTAGTCTTCAGATTTCATTGTGTAGTTTAGGACATTCCAATTTGTCTTTTTTACCCCCGCCAAGAGGTTATATTTTCACTTGAGTTATTTAAAGGGTTATGAATGCATCTTAGTTAAATTTTTCCCAGAGGTGCGTCTCATGCAAATAAGAAAGTTCCTTAACACTAGAACTCCCAAGGCAGTCATTTTGACGGTTCTGAGATTTTAAAAGGGAAAGAACTGTATTTAAATTAAAATGAATGTTGCTCATGTTATTTGACTTTTTCTGTGTCTATATTTCCTTAATTTTCACATAGTTTTTTTTAATAAAATAAAAAATAAAATATGGTTAATTTTACCTCGATCTCCCACAGCCGTCATTTTGACGGCTCTATTAGTTGCATTGTAAATTCTTCCCGCGGTTGATTTACGTTCGGTACCATTGCCTAGCAACCAACATTCCACCTAGAACTCTTTGGCTAATATGGAAGAAACAGCTTTCAAAAGTAACCTAACAGCGAAACAGGCTTTAGAAATGCTTCAAAAATACTGATGATAGCGATTCAGGTGGATAGGGAGAGACCGATTAGGAGGAGTTGGTAGGAAGCGGCTCAGATTCTGACAGCGAGTCAGAGGATGATCAATGCAGACGTATCAGTGACCCATCAGACCAAAGTGAAACTTTTGTTCAAGCAGTGCCCACGCCTCAGCCGGTACACTCAGCGACCCAAAAGCCAAACCAGAGCCTGTGGTCTACTATAATCACACACAGGTCGGTGTGAACGTGTCAGATCAGATGATTAAAAAGGATTCTGTAAAAGCTCCGACGCAAAGGTTGCATGTGGCTGTCATTTACAATCTCCTGAAAATAACAGCTATAAACGCATTGGTTTTGTTCAGGAGCTGCTTGAATGTCACTTTTTCACGCAGAGATTTTATCCTTGAACTGGTAAAACAGTTGCGGGCAAACAGCAGGTTTCCAGCCCCTCCGCCCGCTGAAGAGCAGTGTTGGCGAGGCACAGAAAACAGCGCCAGGAGCTTCAGCGCTGCACAAAGAAATGCTCATATTATGTTTCTCATAAATGTGAAAAGGTGGTCTAGGGGAAATGTTTGGGGGGAATCAATCAATTTCTGTAAATAAAATCGTAATTTCAACCTTTGAACCTGTGTAGTAAAACAGTCTTACTCTACGGATTTATTTTAAATACAAATTTAGAACACAAATAATGTATATATTAGATTTATTTTAAGGTTTACATATCCACAATGGGTTTATATCGCACACTAGAACAATTTCAGTTGATGACATCATCACTACTTCACCTTTTATTTCATTAGACAGTTTTTTCTGAGCTCTTTTGTTATCATATATATAATCTATCTCTTTGCCATCAATGTTCTCCTGCTGCCTCTTCCAGGAAGGTTGGCTATTGTCCCATGGATCTTAGATGTCTGAATAATATGTTCAACTGTAGTCACAGAAGCATCAAGATGGTCTTAAAACCTTTATCTCAAATGTGCTTGTCAAGTTTTTTTTTAATTATTATTCACTTCCTTTGGTCCATGTTGAGTGTGGTAATCAGTTTGATTTTTAGAAGCAGCAAATGCAGATGTTGGTGATGTCGCTAAGCCTAGTTGGGTAATAAACCTACTGGTACGGATTCTTTCCCCCCTCTCAGGTGGTGGATGTGGCCAAAGCCATCGTGAATGCCATCAGAGACCCAGACGCTAACGGGAAGACATACGCCCTTGTTGGGTAAGTTAATGACGTCGAGAATCAAGAATCCACCTTTCGTATTCCATTTTCAGAGCTTTTTAAAGTGTTTAACAGAGACGTTAGCACCTCGACGTCGAAGTACACAGAGTGAAGCGAAAAGACTACAACTGTGTAAACAGGCCCCATTTCCATTTCCGGTGGCAGGGGAATATTGACTATTCCTACAGAACTCAATGGGATTTACAAAATGCTAAATAAAACACTACAGGAACGTTTTTTCTTTACGAAACT
>NW_015151190.1:30375-52637 GCF_000732505.1 Cyprinodon variegatus
GTTGTAGAGCAACTGGGGGGGGTGGATGGTTGTGATCTAAAATAATCCAAGGTTCTCCAAATACTTTGCATTAACATAAGTATTATATTAAAAACTTGAAAGTAACCAACGTGCATCAGAAGTGACCTCATTATTAGCCCCGCCATGCCTACTGTTATCTCATAAGAAGTATATAAAGTGGCTAAATACCACACCAATAAGCTCTTTGTAAATTCCTAGACTGAAGAAGAGCATTTATCAGAGAAACAGCAGAGACGACCACAGTAACTCTAGAGAACCCGCAGAGATCCACAGTTCAGCTGGGCTAAACATTCACCTGGATCGCCACCACTGGCGCACATCACAAATCCTTTTTTGTTATAGAAAAGCAAAAGAAGAAACGTAAGAGAAGTGCTGTTTTCTACACAGCAAACATGCAGAGAGCACTGCTCTGCTCAGATTAGGGGGGGGGGATTTGTTTTGCAAGATTAATTAATGTGACAAAATGTGGAAATGTGAGGTGTGAACAGCAAAGAATAAAGCTTTGTCTAAAATATATATATATACGTTTGTGGTTTTACTTTCATTGAAATTTTGGCTAAATTATTAGACAAAGCTTCTTTCTTTTTTTATTTTTTTAAGAGATAAATACATTTTTAATTAAGAAGCCTGTTTGGTTTTAGTTCTTTTTTTTTTAACAGAAAACATTTCTGGCCTCAGGCTGTCAGTATGTCACTGTTTGTCATTGTTGCTTTGGAAAAACTGGGTCCATCGGTTCAGTCTATTAATAACTGACTTTGTGTTTCTGAAGCCCAAACCGCTATGTCCTTCATGACCTGGTGGAGTACATCTACGCCGTGGCCCACAGGCCTTTCGTGCCCTACCCTCTGCCTCGCCCTCTCTACCAGTAAGCACACAATTCCAGTTTGACACTCTTTCCCCTTTAGACACACAGGATCTGGACCCAACAAAAGATGACGTTAAAAGAAAAACATTTTTCTATGTTGACGTTCTACCCTTTTATCCTAGACATATTTTAAACAAAACTTGTCTAAACAGTGTTATGTTTAAAGGGTGATGACGAAGTGCCTGCTTCTTATTTTTAGCCTCGCAGCAAAGATTTTTGCAATGAATCCCTTTGAACCATGGACAACTCCAGATAAAATTGACAGGGTAAGATCATGAAAAACGGACTGGTTCTTTGAGTTAGATTTAGTTTTTCCTACATAATGATTAACTTTAATCTTGTGACTTGATTTTTTTCCCAAGTTTCACACAACAGACATGAAGTATCCAGGACTTCCTGGCCTGGAGGATCTGGGTATCACAGCTTCCTCTGTAGAGCAAAAGGCAATTGAGATCCTTCGTCGCCATCGCCGGTTCCGTTACCTTGAAGCTGAACTGGACGAGACAAAGCCTGCCAAGACAGTCAACTATTAAACTAAAGCAGGAAAATCTCCTTCAATAATTCATCTTTCTTTAGTGGTATTCTGTACATAAATAAAAGACTATCCTTACAGTGTATTTGTGGGGTTTTTTCTGCTTCACAGTAGTATAAAATTTTTAAACAATGATCATACTAAAACAAATCAGTTATATAAAATAATTGTATTTGTTTCAGTGTCTATAAAAGGCAGATAATAATTATACATTTTATTTCAAAGGCGCCTTTCTGGACACTCAAGGTCACCATACAACGGATGAAAACAATGGCAGGGTGGTCTTGTGTCGTTAGAGCACATGACCCATGTATGGAGGCGTTTTGTCCTCAACGCGGCCAACCCGGCTTCGAATCTGACCTGTGGTCCTTTGCTACATGTCTCTCCCTCTCTCTCATACCCCCTTTCCTGTCAGCCTATTGTCCAAAAAACAGCCGCTAGTGCTGTAAAAACTGAACAAATAGAAAAGGCAGAAAAAGTCAAAACAAAAACCATTTAAAAAAAAATGCACAGGCTGGAACAGGGAAATTGATATTAAAGAGAATAGGCGATTTGAAATGGAGGAGTGAGTCCGTGTTTCTAGGTAGGGGTGGTAGAGAGGGGGGCACAGCAGCTCTACTCCCCATGGTGGCGAGACGGGCAGAAGGGACGAGCAGTTGGAGATCCGGGGTGATGTGGTGGAAATAAGTTCTTGTTATAATGCTTGACCAGTTGTAGTTTATGGAGTGATTTTTGAGGAAGGCCAAAGAGGAGAGATTAAATAATCCAGTAAGGACGTGACTACGCTGTGGACAAGTATGGCAGCAGACTCGGAGTGTGGAGGGACGGAGGCAGTTGATGCTTCTTAAGTGGAAGTAGGCAGACAAGGTAATGTTATTGATATGGGATTGAAAGGATAGGGTGCTATCAAGGATGACACACAGACTCTGGGATGACCAGGGGTCACCTGGCGGGAAGGTGAGATGGAGGGGCTGTCGGTTTTGGAAATAGTTTAGAGAACAATTTAGTGCCAATAAGGAAAGCCTCACTTTTACTACTGTTTAATTGAAGGAAGTACTTGGTGAACCAAGGTCAGAGATGCAATCTGCGAGGGAGGTGGGCAGAAGAGAAGACAATGGTTTTATGGTGAGGTAGAGCTGGGTGGAACATGCAGTGGAAATGCATGTTAAATTGGCGGACGATACTGCCAAGGGGAAGGAGGTCGATGATGAAGAGGAGGGGCCCCAGGACAGAGCCCTGGGGCACACCTGAGTTGACGGGGAGGGTATGGATTTGAGGGTCTTCAATTGAATGAACTGAGTGTAGCCAGAGAAGTAGGAAGTAAATCAGTCCAACAGAGCGTTAATGATGCTTAGTGATCAAACCTTTGTTTATAGATGTTCGAGATCGGCCTATTTTTCAGTGTCGTCCTGTTTCTCTGACTGTAACTGGCTGGATGTGCTCTCTCCACCCTTTGACATGGAAGCTGGCTTGGAGCTTTTCTGCCTGGTTGTGTGTTTCCTGGATGGGGTCACCTTTTACAGTTGCCCTGTGTATCAATGCTTCTGTCTCCTTGAACCCCAGTCGGCCTCGGCAGATGGCCGCTCACAGTGAGCCTGGTTCTGCTGGAGATTTCTTCAATCATGCTTAGTGTGAGGGATGCCTTCAAGTCAGAGAGTTAATGCCATGGTTTTCCTTAGATAGAAAACTTTGAATCAATTTGACTATATAATCTGGTGAACTGTAAAGTGCCTTGGGATGACATGTTGTGAATTGGTGCTATATAAATAAAGTGAATTGAATTGAAGCCAATCGATTAAAGGCTACTGAGGAGGGTGGTGTGACAGATGGTATCAAAAGCTGCACTCAGGTCAAGGAGGATGAGGATGGTGAGTAATCCAGAATCAGAGGCCATGAGGAGTAGTGATTTAGATGAGTGCTGTTTCAGTGCTAAAGAGTGGTCGGAAGCCAGACTGGAACTCTTCATAAAGGCTGTGTAAATAATAAACAGACTGTTTTCAAGCCCTTATTTCTGAATTAGAAAGATATGCTCTTCATAATAATGACATGCCGTTTAAGGTAAGAATTAATGAACCTGTGAATTATATATGCAAAGCAGACAGTCTAGGTTTGATACTACTTTAAAGTAGTATCAAACTAAATAAATAAATCCTATTTTATTTATTTTACTATGCCTTGGAAAAAAAATTATATTTTTCAGGCAGAAATGTAAGCCTTCTGCTCAGCATGTATTTTTCATTACCTGCAGACTGTATTGGGTCTGGTTCGTTGTTCTAATGTAAGGTGGCATAGAGCACTGATCTTTATTCACTGGATTGCTGATAGACCAAAAAAAAACTCAAGTCACTTGTCGCCATCTTGGTACACCCCTTTTTCACAAAGTTGCGCCATAAAAATTCATGTAATGTAATGACCATAACAATATATAAATACATGTATATTACATGTAGATCATCAATTTAGCACCTTTGGCACGTCACCAGAAAGTGCGTATGTGTAGTATTCTTAATATCTGGGTACAGTATTATATTCCTTTAACACACTAATTTTGTTGTAATGGAACTGTATAATATATTACATGATTTATAGACTTCATACTGACTATGCAATATGATGTGCGTATTTTTTTTATCATAAATGATGGTAATCTACTGATGCTACGAAGCAGCTAATGTGTATCAAAGTGATGACTTTATGTTTAATAGTCTTAAAAAACATCATTGTGTGACGCGGTAGCGCACACATTACATTCTGACTAGCCTATTTAAGGAGTACCAATATGGTGGCTGGTGACTTCACAGCACTGTGTACTACCAATTGTCTATCAGCAATCCAGTAAACAAATAGAGATCAGTGGCATAGAGGGGATCAGCCTGTGGTTCTGCTGTAGGGTTAATGAAGCATGGTTGCTTTATATGTAGTCAGTGTTTATCTTCCGTTTAACAGAACTCATGGTCATTTATTGACCCGATTTCTTAATTGAAGCAAGACCAGGTCCTCATTTAATGAATCTGTAGCCCTGATTTAGATTAAACTAAACAAGCATTGTTAGTCCAATCTAAGGACTTGATTAAGGTTGATTATTAAGGCTGTGAAAATAAAAAAAGCACCCTTTCTGACCATCAAATACAACTATGTGTGATTTATAAATGTATCTCCATTTAGCACTTGTGACTTTACACTGTTATTAGTAATACAGACAATTATAAGTGCATAAAAGATAAACACTGCCTTGTTTTATTCTAAACTCAAAGAAAAACATTGACAACATGACATTAGGAAGCACTAATTATTAACCCTTAATATATAGCTCAGCTTACTGGACTTTTTTTGTTTACAGCCATTTATATTTATGTTTCTGGTCCCCTTAGGTTGAGAAAAATCAGATAACCATTGATTGTGCACAGGTCTATAAAAGTTATCTTTCAGATAAGACATGTTTTACAGTTCAACCTGAGCTTTAAAGCTTGTTTAGTTGATTAGTCTCTGCATGGTAGAGAGAACAGAAAGACATTGACCTGATTTCCAGTCTGAAACTACTATGAAGGTGTATTTCAGAGTCGGTGTTATTGGAGCTTTTTTATTTTCTATGTACATATTTATTTCCATTACTGGAAAGCTTGGGGTGAAAAAGTTGGATCCAATAAGAATCATAGATCAAGAGGATATCAGTAGAAAATTGGACAGAATTGAAGAAACCCTAAACAAGCTGGGTGAGTAACAGATTTCTAAATAAATCAAAGCAAACAACTAAATCCGTCCTTTGAAATTGCTTAAAGATCTTTGAGTTTCTTTACTTAGCTGTAGGCAAGAAGTTAGAATAAACTTTGATAAGTCACACTTAATACAACTTCAAATTATGTATGTTAAACTATCATCATAATGATAAAAAAAATCCGAATCAACCTTACATCAAATACAGTCCAGTTATCTTCAAAATACCATGAGTATTAACATCTAATGATGTTTCTAGGTAAAAATGTTCTTCTATAACCTAGCTATTTATTTGTAACCTTTAAAAAGTGCTATAAAACCAACAGTACAAACTGTTAGAAAATTCCTGAGGCTGATTCTTTGAGTGTCTCACAAATAGGCTATATGTCAGATTCCAAAACTTTCTGAACTTCAGCCAGCTCCTTTGTTTCCTGCCTTTCATTACTAGACAAAATCAATAATCCAGGTTTGTATGATCTCAGTAACTTACTACAATCCACACCTTGATTAATCTGCCTCTTAAGTAATGAAAGATAAGCTGGCTGAAGTTCAGGAAGTGGTTAGGTTTGGCATATAGCCCAATGAATAAAAGGAACTGTGTTGAAAATGCTCGTCTGAGCAGGCTGTAAAGCAAAGTGGACTGAGTATTATGATACTGGGATCTTGATAACTGATTAGTTTAACTACATTAAAATATCTTAAAATGTTGCTTCATGCTGGAGACTGTGTGCCATGAATGTGAGGGAGGGGCAGCATCTTGTTTCCAGACCAGCAACATGAACGTTACGAATGGCGGATAACACCAACAAAAGGAAATGCACAAGCAGTGCAAAGTGTACAGTGTAGGCCAGTGATTCCCTTAGTGGTCCGCCAGTGCATCGCAAGGGGTGCAGGAAAATATTTTATTTAATAAAATAGAGTTGGGATCTGTTTTGTTAGAACACAACTGAAAATGTAACTTTTTTCAACCAAAAAGTAGGTTTTTCTTATATGTTTGAGTTCACTAAAACCAAGCAGAGGAAGAGACTGGATCTAGAGATCAGCCTGGTATTAGCTGTTTTTCACACTGAGCAATCAGAGTTCATCAAAGCAGTTTAGGGGTCTTGATGAAAACAAAGTAAAAGTAATTATGTCAGTAACAATATTTTGTTCCCAACTCATCAAGTTTAAATATAACGGGATTCTGCAGAGCTCCAGTTTAATAAATACAGGTTTATAATATGATTTCATTTGTATTTATTTTGATTCCTTACTAACTTCCAAGAACTTTTTGTTTAAGATGGAAAGAATAAATGATAAGAATTGAATGCTTAAATGAAAAGAATAAGTAAAATAAAGTTGATTTTATAATCAATTATTATAGGTTCCACTTTTGGACAATTATCAATACTTTGACTAAGAGAGGTACTCATGGTCATGCAAAATGCCCAACGAGGTACATAAGTCAAAAAGGTTGGAAAACACTGATGTAGGCTGTTTTGATGTAAAAGTTAATGTTGCATGTCAGGTGCGTGCTTTGATGCCGCAGTTGTTAGTGTATGGAGGCCTTAGTTCTCGACGTGGCCGACCCAGGTTCGAATCAGACCTGTGGTCCTTTGCTGCATGTCTCTCCCCTTCTCTCATGCCCTCTTTCCTGTCAGCCTACTGTCAGAAAAATGAGCCACTAGTACCGTAGAAACTCCAAAAAAAAATATTTTAAAGTTGCACATCCATCTAAGCAATCCAAAAATTGACAACATTTCCAGAACAATTTCCAGATCAATCAAGAAATTTTCTTTCGACTTTTAATATTCTAGGCATATTTTGAGCAAAGATCAAACATTCCCTGCAAAAACAATCTAGAAATAATAAGTAAAGATTTATTAATTTAAGTGATTAAGTGTATTTAGACTTAATGGGCTCTATGCACAGCTCCACTACTTCCTGAATTTAAAGCAGCTCCTTTGTTTCCTGTCTTTCATTACTGGACGAACTGATTAATCCAGGTGTGTCTGGCCAGTTACTTAGGTCATACACACCTGGATTAATCAGTGCATCCAATCATGAAAGACAGGAAACAAAGGAGCTGCTTTAAATTCAGGAAGTAGTGGAGCTGTGCATAGAGCCCATTGAGTAGGTAAATAAGATGATTTGCCAATGGAATAAGATTTTTTCTCTTAAAATAAGATAATTGGATAATATTCACTCGGAATAAGACAATACAATAGTTTTTTCTTATTTTAAATGTTAATTGTCTTGTTCCATTGGCAAAGTGTCTCGCTTACCTCCTCAATTCAAGACAAAATGCACTTATTCTAGGAAAAACTATTTTTTTGCTGCGTTGCTCCTCCTAGAAAACTGAGTAACATTTACTTCTGTTTTGTATTTCCCAAAAAAGCAAAGTTCATAGACAAACCCAGCCAAAAGATCTCCAATGAAGTTCTCCCTCCAAATAAGAAAAAAGAAAAGCCAAAAAATCCGGTGTCCAAGTTATATCCCAACTCCTTCCTGTTTACAAAGTGGGGCGATGATCTGTCAGAAGAGGAACAGAAGGAGGCTGAAGCTCTTTTTCAGATTTATGGATACAATGCCTTCCTTAGCAACCGCATTCCTCTCGATCGGAAACTTCCCGACATGAGAGATCCCAGGTAAGTGTTGCTGCAAAAAAATCCTGATAGTTTATACAGTTTTGTGTGTGTGTGTGTGTGTGTGTGTGTGTGTGTGTGTGTAAAAGTTAAAGATCATCTCACACCATGCAGATGTCTGAAGAGGAATTATCCCAAAGATCTTCCCAGCATCAGCGTTGTGCTGATCTATGTAAACGAGGCTCTCTCTGTGATTAAGAGGGCAGTATGCAGCATCATTACCCACACACCAAAACACCTGTTGAAGGAGATCATTCTGGTGGACGATCACAGTACCTACAGTAAGTTTGGCTTTGGTCTAACAATCTAATTATCTAATATCTAATTTTCAAGACGTTGTTAAAAACTATGATTTAGTGAAAAGTAGCATTGTTTTGCTAATAAAACCAAAGAAAACAAAAATGTATTTTCAAGCTGAGGAAAAGTTTGACTCCCTACCCATCTATTGATGGTGTATCCCCTTTAGGCTGGATTGCCATCAGTGAGGAGCTTAAAAAAACTCCTTACTTCCAGCTGTGAGACTGAGCTTTAACAAGATACAAGAATTTTCCATTTCTAATATTCTCCACCAGTCCTTGGTGAAATGTTTTGGGTCATCATAATATTTTGGGGTCCATTTCTGCTTTACCGATTATAAAGATGGTCTCACAGATTACCGCTGATTTAAATTTCGTTAGCAGGTACAGAAAATCCGCAGCTTCCTTTCTTAAAATGTAACTAACCCCCATTTTTTTATTTCTTATGTTTGAATGTGGGCTTGTTTAGCGCTGTAGTATTTGTTGAAAATTTGCCTTACTGCTGCCCTTGCAGGGTTGAACAGTGGCAAATGCAGTTGAATTTTCCTTAAATGTTACAAGCTGTAACAGGTTTTTTCTGACTTCAATCACCATAACCCTGAGCTAAGTCAGCACATGGCTTGAACTGATAAGATTCAAGTCCACAGAGCTCCAAGAAGCCTTCCTTAACCCTCCTGTGCAGAGGGGGCTGGAAAATAATCCACCTCAAAAAAACTTGTGCTCTGCATACCTATCAGTTAACCTGGCATAAGCCAGATTCATACTTGTAGTTCAATTTGAATTCTTCATAGTATCCGTGTGAAAAAGGCTTCTGTGGAAAGTGCATTCTGTACAATTATTCAAGCTGATTGGGTAAATCACCAAGCGTAAGCTGCCTCCCATGTCAAGCTTTTAGCCAATCACTGCAGCAATAGCTGCTGTGATGAATCAGATGTGTGTTTTTTATTTACTTACCATTTGAATGTGATGTGTAATTCATCCGTGACAATCCCAACAATGTTTTCCTGGAACAACTTGGATAAAAGCATATCTATCCATTTAGAGATTAGCAGCCATGACTCTGGGCTCTCAAATACCAGCTGGTAATCATAGCAGTGGGCTTTTTAACCACTTTTGCCAAGTTTTACATCAGTAATGCTTTTCAGCTTTAAGCCATATGGTCATCCATGAGAGTGACTAAATGAGACATGATAACAATCAGATCCTTCTGCAGCTTCTTCAATTGTTTCACGACAGAGTTAACTAATAAATCAAACTGTTTCCAAATCAGGTCGATACCAACATAGAAACATCTTTTCGTTCCTCAAAGAATGAAAATGGATAATTTTGGCTATTTAATAAAGAAATAGAGGCCGTTCCAGCTAAAACAGACTGAGTAGCAGAGTCTAGAGCACAGGTGTCAAACTGGTTCCAGAAAGGGCCGTGTGGCTGCAGGTTTTCTTTCCAACCAAGCAATGGCACACCAGACTCCACTCATCTCATCAAGTCACCATGTTAAGACTGGACTCACTTGATGAGATGAATGGAGTCTGGTGTGCCATTGCTTGGTTGGAAAGAAAACCTGCAGCCACACGGCCCTTTCTGGAACCAGTTTGACATCCCTGGTCTAGAGGTACATCAAATGGCCCAGCCATGTTTGTTTTGCATTAGTTTGCCACTTCTGGTTAAGGGCGTACACATCACTGCATTTCAATGGTTTGAAACATATCTATTCAAGGGTAATGCATCTGTTGGCTTCTGACAAAATATATTTTTGGGAGTTTGTTAGGAGATAGGCACCAGCACCCCACACGACCCCACTCGGGACAAGCATGTAAGAAAATGGATTGATGGAGTTTGTTAGGGCTGAAACAATTAATTGAACTTATCGTTATTAATCGACTATTGAAATAATCGTCAACTAATTTAGTAATCGTTATCATGAGTATAGAGAATCTAAAACATGCCTTTAGCTGACAGAGGGACCCACTTCGAGCAGTAAGTATACCAAAATTGTAAAAAAAAAAAAAAAAAAAAAAAAAAAAAAAAAAAAAAAAACACGAAAAAAATGTATAAATATTTTGCATAGATATAGATATAAAAAAAAACATATTTGCATAGATATAAAAAAAAAAACATGTTTGTCAATATGCTTAACCAGAATTCCTCAAGTGTAAAAGTTTGTTTCACTGTTTATTTTGTGAAAACTTTTCTATAAGGAACCTTTTATTAATTAATAACCAATTATTAATCGATTAATGGGAAAAAAATGAGTGGTCTGGTTTTGCTGGAGGTTTCTTTCTGTTAAAAGGGAGTTTTTCCTCTCCACTGTCACTACAAGCATGCTTGGTGTGAGGGATTGTCTTCGAGTCAATGAGTCGAAGCAATCAGTTGGTTTTCCTTAGATAGAAAACTTTTAATCAGTTTGTATGATCTGGTTGAATTGTCTCTGTAAAGTGCCTTGAGATTACGTGCTGTGAATTCAGGCTATATAAATAAATTGAATCTAATTGAATTGAGATTTTACAGAGGTTGAAATACACTTTAGAACTTCAGAGAGATCATTGGATGAACATAGGATTAACTTTCACTCTAGCAGTCGGGAGCACCTAACTTTATATTACTATAATGTTCAGTATTACTATTCATTAAATATTTCCAAATGTGTAAAAATACAAAGATGTTATAAGGCACCCTAGTATGTTCACCTGACTGCGGATCCCACATGTATTAATCTTATACAGGAGATTTTGTTTAAGCCCAGATGGCAGGTCACAGGTTTTGGGGCTTAACAAACAAAAATCTCCTTGAAAGATCAGATTCATTTCAGGTTACTTGGAACCTGTACTTCTCTGTATTTCCAAATGCTCTGTACCCTCTGTACTCCTTAATGAAGAACTTTTTTTTTTTTAGATGATCTTGGAAAACCTTTGGAAGACTTTATTGATGAGGTTCACAGAGAAATGCCTGGTCTTATTAAAAAAATCTGGCACACACGCCAGATGGGTTTGTCCCAGTCCCGGATCACAGGCTGGAAGAAGGCCACAGGAGATGTTGTGGCCATTTTAGATGCTCACATTGAAGCTACTCTGGGCTGGTAAGCACAAAACTTCTCATAACCACTAATTGTCTAAAAATAAATGTAAATCTAGTTCAGTATCTACTGCTGGGTTTAATAAAACATGTAGCTGACTATATCTTCTGCAGGGCTGAACCTTTGTTGGCCAGGATCAAAGCTGACAGGACTGTGGTGGTGTCTCCTGTGTTTGACAAGGTCAACTATGATGATCTACATGTAGAAAAATATATGCCGTTCGCTCAGGGCTTTGAATGGGCTCTGTGGTGCATGTATGAGCCCTTCAAACCAGACTGGAATGAAGGGGACGAATCACAGCCTGGAAAGTATGTGGAAAAAGGAGATCTTCTCTTTGACCCCTCAGTGAGCTAGAATGGATTTTGAAGGTTTAATGTAGTCATGACCTTTTCACCACAGGTGGATACATTTGATCAGTTATATATATATCAAACTTAGTCTGAAGAACAAATCCCCTCCGTCACAAATGTCAAACATTGAAAATATAAATTTGAATAATAAAGCTGTTTTAATGCAGCCTAATAGGAAAGTTTTTTATAACCATGAAATTTTAACATCATAGTATAGCATATCAATTAGACTTAAGCCGAAGCTTTGACTAGGCCACTATGTACCCTTATTTGGCTTATTATTGAAGTTTCTGTGTTGGATTTGTTAATGTTCACTGGATCATTTTCCAGCTTCATCATAACCCATTGTGCCCCATAAAGAGAGAGCAGAATTCATACCGCATGAATACTTTGAGCTCTGAATACAGATTACTCTGGTGTGAGCCAACAGAAATGATCAAGACTCCTGGATAGGTGTCAGAGGGTCTTCTAATTTAAGCCTGTTTGTGGTTAACATTACTCTATTTTAGCCCCATTTCAGACATATTTTTGAACTGGGATTAAGTTTGTGGTTAAATACCTGTATACCTAAGATAGCAGTTATCCCAACTCAAGTTTATCCTGCAAGTTACTCCATGAGACAACTCATGAACTTCTTGAAGCTATCCACAATCTGTTACACTTTTAGATGTGATCATACACAAGAAAAGTATGCCCTATACTGTTACTATGGCTCAAATGTGCATCAGATGTATAAACACTCTTCCATGTTCTCTAATAAATACAAATTGTTTAGCTATTTCACAGGGATTGTCTTAATTTTTTCATAATAAACCATGAACCAAGGTTTAGCTTCACACGTTTATAATATGTGTGGACTAATCCTAACTCAAGCTGTCTAATGCAGTAGGTAAAGATTAAATACAATAGCTGATAACTGGGCCATACCTCATATAACTGCACTTTTATATTTTTTCATTGATATATTGCTATGTCCTTTTTGTGTCCGCTGGGTTACACCTAGATGCAAATTTCACCTCTGTACTCAGACACACACATTTTTTTCATGTCAGACAGGTGTACTTTTGAGGATGAACTGTCATTATCTATCATTCATGCAGTTACTGGTCTCTGCCACGCTAAATCTTCTTATTTTGCTGCAGGACCAGTTTTGCCTGTAATTTAATGTATTTGTAATCTATCTCTGAATGAAATAATTAATATTTTAACTTATATTGGCTCACAATTTATATTCTTCTTGTTGCCTTTGTTTATCATGTTTTCTGCATTTCATTGATGAGGGATTCTCGCTGAAACTACCCGGAAATCTGGATCTCAGACTCGAGTTAGCTACCTGATATCCCCTGTTCTAAAATCAAAAATCCTAAAAATCACAAAACTGAATAGGATGACTCAGTTGCATTGCTCTATACTCAGAGCAGTTAACTTTCTTCAAAAGGTTGAAGATTTATTTTAATTTTTCTCTCCTCAGTCAGGCAAAGGCTGGTAAACAAGGACCGCTAGATGGTTTACACACACAAAGGCTTTAGTATAGAATAGAATAGAATAGAATAGAATAGAATAGAATCGAAACAATAGGATAGAATAGAAACAATAGAATAGAATAGAATAGAAAGTAAAATCCCTTTTTTGTCTAACAATGGGGAAATTCTGGTGTTTACAGCACCAAAAAGATTATAGAAAAAATGGTCACACAAATATGGACCTTAGAATAGTGAAGAGTTAAAAGATAAACAATAAAATACTGCTCTGTAAAGTGTTTTCAAGAATCTCTCAGTAAAAGATAGGGATAAAAAAAAAAAAAAAAAACTCCAACAAAACAGGGATGGCAGAGCCAATGCATTGCATACAACAAATATGGATGTGCCATAATTTTCTTTAGTTAAATAACAGCATCTAGGTAATCTTTTCTTGACCAAAGTAGATCTAACTCAGGCCATTTAATTCAGTAGGTTAAAATTGAATGTTAGCCCAAAACCTTAGTTATTACAAATAGAAGTCACTGCTAAAGCCTTAAATTGGTATAGTGATGGTTTCAGACCTGATCCTTTACAGGCAGATAAGGTAACTGCAAAGTTTTCCTTCTATTACCCCAAAAGCTGATCCAGAAAAAGAAATTGATTACTGTAACAGGTTCTACTAGTTGATCCATTTTGATTTCCATTTTATACTGTACTAAATATTAAAAGCAGCCTGTGATGGACAGGCAACCCGTCCAGAGTGTACCCCGCCTTTCAAGTGCTTGAGATACACACCAGCTCCCTATGACCCTGACGGACGGATGGACGGACGGGCAGATGGATAGATTTTATTCAAATCTAAGATATAAAAGCATTTTGAAGTTCTTTTGGTTAAAGATCAAATGTGAAGTGACTATTACTATGTTGGTATTATGTACAGCCTTTTTGTACAGCAGGCAAGTAATTGTCTGAGTTTTTCATGCTGTTTTGTGTCTTTCATGCAGGAGTCCTTCTGTGATGGGCATCTTTGCAGCAGACAGGTATTTCCTTGGAGAAATCGGTGGACTTGATGGGGGCATGACAGTTTACGGAGGAGAAAATGTTGAATTTGGGATTCGTGTGAGTGACAGCAGATTTTAACAGCAATATTTATCTTATTTATTTACACAGGTGTTATATTTATTTATATTTTTCCTCTAATCTTTTTGTTTCTATAACACCAGAATTTCCCCATTTAGGGACAATAAAGGGATTTTATATTCTACTCTATTTACATTGTTTAAGTAATGATAAACACTGTTGTATAATTGGGGCTAGCACAATAACTCCTGAACTCTGATCTGTATTGACTGCTCAGGTGTGGCTGTGTGGAGGAAGTGTGGAGGTTGTGCCTTGCTCCAGGATAGCTCACATCGAGAGAGCACACAAACCATATGCACCTGATCTCAATCCATCCATGAGGAGAAATGCCTTAAGGGTTGCTGATATTTGGTTGGATGAGTACAAGAAAAATGTGTTTATTGCCTGGAACATTCCTCTTAAGGTGAGTTGTGCTCAATATTTCAGTTGGACAAAGGCTAAAAGAAAGATTAATTGAGACTAAAGAGGAAGTATTTTAATTCTTCTTTGATGAGTGTAGTAAGACTAACCAAATAAACCAGAAACTATCATTGTCTTTAGGAATGCATTATATTGTTGGCAAAACACCACCTGTCACAACCAAGCAACTAATTAAGTTGTAATTAATCTGTAATATATAATTCCTTAACCAAAACTCCACCTTGTTTCCCATTGACATTTTGTTTTAATTGAGGGTTAAAAGGGACTATGTTAAATATTTAAATGAATAGATCATGAAATACATATATAAATCTAAGTTTTCCATGGCATAAATAAATCTCTGATTAAGTTGGGTGAGGGCAAAACAGACTCTAACATCTGATTGGCTGCTTTGCACAGCAGGTTCAGACAACTTCTTCCAAGTTTGCTGTGTCCTAAAGTCAGTGTCTTGGGTGAAAAGTGGTTGAATTAATTAGATAACTAAAAGACAGTGTTAACATTAATTTACAAAAGACTCTGAGTTTGCTGAAAAATGCCTCTATAACTTTTAGCAGACAGCTTGGTGTGGTTATGCATAGAGAATGCCTCCAGACTTCATTCATAATCGCCATTAGTCCCGCCCACATAATTTGATTGGTAGAGTAAACCTAATAAATAATTTTGTAGAGACTCTTCTGAATAAATACAGACGGAAATAATTATATGTGTTTCTTAAATGATTGTATTTTAAAAGAATAAGATTTCATTATTTAATTATTTAACAGTACAATTCATAATTTATTGACATTTAATTATTTAATTTAATGATTTCATGATTAAATTGCATATTTACCTGTTTAATGTTGCAGTAAATATATAAAATATACAATGGTAGACATATGGTATTTGCAGTTACTTACCACAACATTTATTTAATCATGGTACCTTTATTTTAATATTTTTGTCCCTTTAACCATTTTATAGCTGGTAATTTTGTCTGGATACAGTTAATATAAGCAGAACCTAAATAACACATCTGTAACAGTCCATTCTAAAGTAAGGTCGTTTCTTGCAGCAATAAAAGGCCATAGCGCAATCCATGTACATCTAGTCTTCAGGAGTCAGTGTCCTGCATGTTTTAGCTGTGTCCTGCTCCATTACTTCTGAACACATTTGGACCAAGTTCATGTGATTCTGCTGTAGTTAACATTTGAAAAATCAGGTTTTCCCCATCTCAGCATTACAGCAACCTCAACAAGTTAAAAGCACAAAACTTTTGAAATAATATCTCTGCTGTTCATCCTTAAACCTTAGTTCTGTTCGCAATAATTAAAACTGAATGAAATATGAAAATATGAAATATGGTCTTTCCAAATAAATAGATCAAGGCTCCATGTATCTATCAATGTCAAAGAAAAGAAAAACACTTTTAAATGTTAACACCTAACTTTAATAGATTAGATACTTGTTTGTGACCTTATTCACAAAATACCGCCTTCAATTTAACAAACAACAGCATGAGTCTGAAACTAAGAACTGAAATAAACTGTCCAATAATGCCAAAGCTTTAGTTATAACAACCTGTAGAGCATAAGGCTGGTGTTTCAATTTAATAAAAACCTGATTTAGTTTAAATCCAGTCCTTAATGGAATGTGTTTCCACACATTCGATTAAGGACAACATATATGCTGTTGTTTAGGGCAGGGGTATTAAATGTTTTCCAGGCCAAGGACTCCCTAATTATGTATAGTATGAAATTGTGTTAAACTTGCCCTTAGTCATTCTATTACAGATGGAGTAATGTAACTAAAGTAATTTCTCCCTGGGATTTTTTAAGTATTTCTGATTCTGATTCCTGGAAAAAGATAAGGAACTTAGACTTGGAGTGTCAGTAAACATGTCCTCTAAGGTTCAGTTGTTGTACCTGTTGACCAAAGTTGGGCAGGTTTAATGCTGTTCGTAAATCAACAACAACCTCCCCAAAAGCAAGTCCACAAATCACAGTATACTTTAGAAAAGGTGGCTATGATCACATGAACATAGCACACAGCTTTATGCATTATAACACTACACAGATAAATTTACATACAATTATTCTAACAGCTCTAAACTCGGTTCTTGTTTCTTGCTTCCTGCTTCTCTGTGTATTCTACTGACCTTCCATCCTGATTCCTCACATTTAAAGGAAGAACAGCATATTTTAACCTGACAGCTGACATTCATGCTGCTGATCAGACCCATATGTTTTCAGTCCAATGCCCCAGTTGCTTCCTTTGTGTCCATCTCTGCTCCGTTCTACTCTCAAACCTGGCTCCTGCCTTGGTTCCTTATGTACTTAAAATTATTTCCACTTTTCCTGCACTCATCACATCCCTATGTCATGTTCCATGACTTGCTTCCTTTACTGCCTTATTCTCTCTCTGCCCAACTTCCTGTCCACCTGCAAATGAATCAAACCTTAACAAAAACATTAGAATAGATACAATATAACAATGTAGAAAAGTCAAAAGCTAATACATATCTGTCAGGAAAAAAATACTAATAATTACTTTTCCCTACTAAATAAATATTATCAAATTAAAGGTTTGGTCTAAAACTTTCACTGTAAGTGTTTGCTGATACAATAAATAATTTATCAATTTGAAATTTTCTGTTATATATTTTCTTTATATATATATTTAGCTGATTATATTCCATCTGCTAAAGTGTATGGTGTATGTTTTAATTTAGCACAAATTCGACCTAAATATAACTTTTTAACATGTACTATTTTGATATCAACAAACAGGATCATGGGATTGATATTGGTGATGTATCAGAGAGGAAAAAACTCAGAAAGAACCTGAGTTGTAAACCTTTCAGTTGGTACCTGGAGAACGTGTACACCAGTCTGGAAAGATTGGATAATATCCTGGGCTACGGTGTGGTAAGGAACATCTTCAGGGGTTCATGCAAAACCAGTTATTCTGAAATAATATACACTGTTCACATAAAGAAATAGGCTTTTAAATATAACATTTACACATGTAAAGCTCTGAAACAGCACTCTGATCAGCTGCAGAACAGCCTTCACAAGAGGATGTGTGTGGATCAGGGAGCGATTCCTGGAAGTATCCCAATTTTATACGAGTGCCACTTCCAAGAACCACAGGTAACAAAGATACTGATATGAGCTTAATATTAATACCAAGTCCAAAAAGTGAAAATGTTCCTTTCCTGCAGCGATGTTACTACAACACCGAGGGTGAAATAATCATAGGGAATATAAAATCTCACAAATACAGCAGTAACCGCTGCCTGGTGGATCCAGGTTCTGGCAGCATCCCAACTCTGCATGAGTGCAAGGTGGCAAAGGTCAACCAGTTACACATGAACTGGGACTTCAGACAAGTAAGCTGGGAGCTTTTTTCACTGCCTCAATGCTTTCCATCTGAAACAACGGTGTTATCACATTAATGTTGTCTCAAACTTTCACAGGGCAAAGAAATTAGGAACAAAGCCACAGACAGATGCTTGGAGATCGCCCAGGGAGACAACTTTTACTATCAACTCATCCTTCAGAAGTGCAGCGGGCAGAGATGGACCATTCAGCACCTCATCACAACCTTCTAGCTACACAGAGAAAATCTGAACAGTTGAGACAGCATCTATAAGTCATGCACTCTTTAAATTAAGCTATTTTAGAGCGGGAAGTTCAAAGCCATCAGAAGTTTTGTTTGCCACAAACCCTCAAGGTGGCGCAGCAATCATGTGGGAGATTCTCTTATCAGATGACATAGCCTGCAAAAAGATAAGCATGATGAAAAATTAACCCATGCCATCACTCTGACTATCCCCAGGATGAAATGCAATGGTGGCAGCATCATGTGGGTGGAGCTTTGTGCAACCAACTGTGAAGGAGCAGAGATTAGAGTCTGAGACGATGTCCAGCTGGTACCTATAAAAATAAACTATTACTCTTGTCATAAAGCAGTACCTACCATCCTATGTGCAAACAACTTGAACATAATAAAAAGATCAGTGAAAGTTAAGACTGATATGTTTCTTATTTATTCTATAAAAGCATTTCTTTTTTGAAGATATTAGCAGGGTTTTATTTATCAACTGTTTCTTAAATTGAATAAATGTAAAAGAAGGCAGGGAGTGGTGTAAACGTACATCCATCCCTTCCATCTTTCTACAGTAACTCTCACGCACCTGTGTAGGTATGTAAATAAAACATCCTTCATCACCAGGATCAAACTAATACCTTAATAACAAGCTAACATTTGGTAAAAATACAAGCTCCACCTCCTCTTCTTGTCTCTGGGATTTTCATACAACCATACTTCCATTCTTAATAAAGAAATATAATAATTGTTAGGAAATTTAATGAGCAAGCACCGAACTTGTTTTATAAAAATGACTAGAAGGACAAAATAATTTCCTTATATATGCCTCCAAACGTTCAGCTTGGCTCTTCTTTGTTTGCTTTAAAGGTATAGTGGTGGATTTTCATTTTTCAATAAAAAAAAAAAAACATACACAAAAAAAACCCTGTGCCCGCTCCAGAGAGGGAGCGCCTATTAAACGTAAGAGAATGCACGAGCCCATTTCTCCTCGTGCACGCTCTGTTTAAAAGTTGTTGTGTATATCGTTCGTACAAGCTTACTTTCCAAAAGAAGATTAGCAGGTTTTCCACAATGTCAGACTCACCACTGGTAAGAGAAAATGGGGACAAGCACGTAGGATATGCTCATGTAAACATATCATCAGAATTATTTTTGAGGATCCACCTGGAAAAAGAACATCCTCCACCATCCCTTTAAGGTGAAGTTCAGCATTCTTTCTATAGTTATGAACCTCTTATTCTTTGTAATATCATTGGACAATCTTCATGGAAACCTGCAGAAATCAGAGCTGCAAAGAGCAGTTGATTCCTCACACAGTATTAAACTGTAATATTTAATATTTAAGGATCAAAATATAGATACATGCATGGCTTTTAGCTTGTTGTTGATCATAGTTAGACTGAGCAGATCAAATGGCAAATAACCCTAATTATTATCTGACATGCAACTAAGACACAGTTAACCAGACTAATGTTCCTTTCCTTGTGTTCAGGGGTCTCTTGTGGTTTAATGCTGCCCCCTTAAGTGTTTTACATGATAGGCTCAGTTTCCTCCACTGCTCTTGGCTTTAGATGTTTCTAATAAAAAATAAAAAATCAAAGTTCTTCAAACAAGTAATTGTTTTTTACCCTCCACCATCTATAAGAGCTATTTTTTTCTCTGCAAACAACTAATAGCATTTTATACTTTTATCAATGGCTTATTTATTATTTGTGGGTCTGCGGCTGCCTTGCGTCCCTAAGCTGTTAGATTTTATAATTACAGAAGTTACTATGCTTTCTCCTCAAAAAATCCTTTTAGTTCTATATTGCAGGCAGCAGTATTACGAATATCACTTTTGCAAAATACACAGTAGCTAGGATTTGACTCAATATATAGCCACATATGCAAGAAAGTTGAAAAGATTTTAGTATGTGGTTTCTGCCTATAAAAACTACCTGTGTTTTACAATTTCTATGACAAGCATAGATTAGCAATGAGAGATTCTGGCCCACAGCATCATACTGCCTCCAATGAAAGCTGCTAGTTAAAGGCAAATGAGATTTCCCATTTCTTTTTTCATTAACCAGGCCCACATATTTAACTCATCTGCTTGATTATTTTCTTTACAAGTGGCTAAAAATGAGGGGAAAAGGGCCTTTTCAACCGCCTGAGATGTCTCCCTTCAGCTCCTCCAATGCTACTGTGGGCCTCTTGTGTTCTTTGGAACAATACCCTAATCCTTTGTCCGTGTTCAGATTACAGAATAACCAATACAGGATTTTCAAGACTGATGCTGATACCAATTATTCTTACATCAGTCTAACCATCCCCTTTATGTGTTGCTGACATTTTTTGTGCTTTCTAGAGTTGTTGCTCTATATTAACCATGTCCATTGAATGGGGAAGATGAAAGTTTGCTCTGTAGCTGACTTACTCTACCTCCCCGGTAGACAGTTTCACAAAACACTCCTACAGAGGTGTGCCTTCTTGCTTTCTGTAAGCTGTCCTGGGGTTCACATTGGAGAGGAAGCCATCATGGAAGCGACCATCATTGCTCATGCCCAGCATCATCTCATTGCTTATAGTTTTTAACTATAAGTTTTCCTTTCTCTACATGGTGGTTACTTTAGTTGAGTTTCACTAGTTTATAGTTTTTAAGTCTATACTATAGACTATTATATGTTTAACTTGGAGCAGAATGATTTTTGTTAAATTGTTATATTTTGACTGGAATTTTTGGTGAATTTATTCAATATATGTGCAGAATTATCTGTTAGACCACGATTTGACCTTCGTCACACTCTAATTTATTGTTCTAACACAAATCCAGTAGGACGTGTGTTTACAAACAATGTTAGACAGTCTGAATAAACATATTACAGTACATGTTTACACTCCTTTTGGGGTGGGCAATAAAGCTGCACAACAACATGATAAAAATTACACAATTATTGCAAATGTTACATAACTCAAAAAAAAAAAAAAAAAAACACCTAAAATGAATAACAATGGAGAGCAACAGGAGGGAAGGAAATGCAGGCATTATCACAATGCATGCCTGCTGAATGCACTAATGTAATAGTTCCAAACTTTTTCACTCTTGGTTCCCCTTTTTTATACAAGAACGTTTTTGCAACCCTCCTCTCTAACCTTTTCAGAAAAGTAAATTACATATTGCAATAAAATAAGCTCAAGTCCACTTTAAATTACAAAAAATACAACATTTAAGTTAGACTTAGACTTACTTAGAAAACTTTTGTTGTCATGTTGTATACACAGAGTGTATACAAAACCAATTTTCTTTTACTACAGCTTTCAGACAGTAAATTAACATTTCCATTCCATAAAGTACATCAGTGATTAAATGTAAACAGTATGGGAGAAAAAAAACACGTTGCCAAAAATGCATTGATATGGTAGTTCAGAGCATTAAATGACTTGTCTCTTCCCAGACTATTCCACACTTCAACTTTGTCAAAGTTGAGTGCATCCTCTCCCCGATGTGAAACGGCTTTCACTGGTGGATTGCTGTTTAGTGCCTTAAACCTTTCAAAGAAGTTGTTTAGTTCATTTAGGAAGTCAACATCAGCTGCACCCACCGGGGGGGGGGACAGTGTGTTGTAGTCTGTGATCGTCTGTACGTCTGTATGCCTTGCCACATCCCCCTGGTGTTGCTGGCATCATGGACACGATCCTTGATCTCCCAGCTGTGGCTCTGCTTCGCTGATCTGATGGCACGGTTTAAGCTGGCACGCACTGTCCTCAGTGCCTCTTTGTCACGAGACTTGAAAGCAGAGTTCCGTGCTTTTAGTGATTTCCGAACCTCCCCATTCATCAAGGGTCATTGGTTGGCCCGGGTGGTGATGTTCCGGGTGGTGTAGGCTGACACAGTCATGGCATACTCATCTATATTTATCTTTTTGTCACAGGTTGCTGCAGCTTTGAACATGTTCCAGTTAAAGCATTCCTGGAGTTTCTCCATGGCCCCCTCAGTCCACACTCTGACCACCTTCACTGTTGTTTTAGCCCTGATTAGCTGGAGCTTGTATGCAGGAATTAGCATGACAGATAGGTGGTCGGATGACCCGAGGTGGGGGCAGGGGCTGCTCTGAATGAATCATTGATGTTAGAGTAAACCAGGTCTGGACTGGTTTACTCTAGATTTCAACTCCACTCTGGTTGAGAGTGGAGTTG
>NW_015151190.1:53485-56337 GCF_000732505.1 Cyprinodon variegatus
TCCTCTAGTCTTACTGCAAAAAGATAAGCCTGATTAAAACTAACCCTTGCCATCGACCCTAACTGTGAAGGAGCAGAGATGAGAGTGTTTGTATCAGTGCGTTTTAGGATGAGACCCTCCAGGCTAACAGCATTGTCCGGTACCGATGAGTGTGGCCCTGATGTAGTCAGGAGAATGGTGCAGCAGTTGCTAAACTCCTTTATTGAAGAGAGTTCGAGTCAGAGATTATCCATTTTGTGAGCGGATATTAGAGAGCAGTATTGATAGGACCGGTGGTCTGTGGGGATTCTGTCTTAGCTTTGCACTTAGCCTGGCTCTCCAGCCCCTCTTACGCAATCTCGCACATTGTTTCCTCCAGCTCTCCCCCTGGCGTCCCTAGCTCAAGTTTCAGCTTATCAACATTGGGACCGCAACTCCTCCAAAGCCAATCATCTTTAAAGACCCCATTCATCTAACTCCAAGCCTAGCTTCCCTCTAGCACACCAGCCGACTATCACCCACCTCGATATGACAGGATGCCCTCTGCCTCAGACAACATCGGGAGGCACAGAACAGCACTTTGGCAATGGTGGGGTGATAGAAGGTAATCTACCATCATCAGGACCCAGATGCATAAGATAAGTCACCTGGCACACCAGATTTCTTAAACACAATTGTTACGTCCACCAGGCTTGTTTGGCGGGGGTAACATTAAAGGAGACCACACACGGATTTTCTTATGAACTGAAAATTGAATTCATTAAATTATACTAAACAAAACATGAAAAAGGGATAAATAAAATGGGAAAAATAAAATGGATTAATGCAAAACCCATAACTGAACAGAAACAAGCAAATGCAAACAAACCTAACAAAACCCAACAATAGGATACAAACCAAACCAAATGAAACAGGGTTCTGACAAGGTAAGAGGGAGAAGCCTCCTGTCTGCTGCTTGTATGACAGCTTTTAAAGCAGACAAGCACCAATTAGGGCAAAATGGAACACCTGCAGAAGGCCTGCCTCCAGAACCCTGCAAGAAAAATGGCAGAAACCCACTGCAGCCGTAACACCTACCCCCCCTTAAAACAGAGGATCTCAACTAGGACCTCTGTAGCCATTTTTCTGTTAGTCTGGTCCATCAATGGCATGAGCAATGCATTAGCCAGCACATTTTCAGTGCCTCGCATGTGCCGAATATCAAGGTTGTAAGGTTGCAGGAATAAGGACCATCGCATCAACCGCTAATTTGGACTCAACAGATCTTCTTGTAGAAAATACCCACTTGACACTATTGTGTCCTGTTCAGCTGCCTGGACCTTGTCAAACAGAACAGCCAAGGTTGCATCCTCCTGCTGGGCTGCAATCCACTCACTGAGTGACAAAGGTACAGGAACAGGTGGCAAACAGGAAGTCTTCTTAATAGAGCCAGGCTTACCAGATTCAACCCTCTTTACAGCCAAAGAACGAGTAATGGCACGGGTTACTGCACGAGCTGGAAACGCCTCGGGAAAGTCTCGAACACATACATCCGACTCAGAAACAGATGGAGAAGCTCGGACCACGGACAGTGGTGCAACATCTCGCCACACATGTCCACCTCCCAGATTGTTTCCTAAAATGAGAGAGACACCTTCCACAGGCAAAGAAGGATGAACAGCTATAGTTATTTCACCTTGTACCAGTTCTGACTGCAAGTAGATCCTATGGAGAGGCACAGAAAAAGTTTCGAACCCAATACCTCTAATTAAGACACTACAACCAGTATCAGACAATGTAGAAGATGGCAAAACAGATTTCACAATAAAAGATTCAGATGCTCTGGTGTCACGCAGAATCTTCACAGCCACTTTATTTGAACTGCCACTCAAAGAAACAAACCCGTGTGTGATGAAAGGAGCATAGTCTTGTCCAGCATCTTTCTCAAAAATCTGTGTCGGTCAGTTCTGAGAAAAACTTAACAGGTGCAGCCAAAACAGTTGGTCTTACACTTTCAACTTTAGCTGGAGATGTAGACTCCACTGAATGCAACTGAGAAACACTGGCTAAAGCCGCAGGTTTTCGATATTCTTGTTTACTCCTACCCGATTTAGTTTTGGTATTCAGAGGACACAAATTTTTCCAGTGTCCCTTCTGGCAACAATAGTTACAAACTGATTCTGCGGTTAGACTTCACAGTAGGATCCAATCTAGTTTTACTTGAGAAGCAGTCATTATGGGATTCCTTAAAGCTATGGCCACCTTTCAAATTATAATCCCTCACAGCTTTATGGGCCAGGATATACTCATCTGCTAAGATGGCAGCTTTAGCAGCTGTTTTTACTTTTTGTTGTTTCACATATTTAAAGTATTTCTGAACCCGATCTGGAATAACTTTCTTGAACTGTTCCAACACCATCAAATCACAAAGGGATTCAAAATCATTCACAACTTCAGCTGATGACCAGTGATAAAAGTTCTCTAGTTCTCTGACCAGATTTGTATTTGTCTGTTTTTCAGCCTTTCCACAGTTCCTAAACTGTTGCCTATAATGTTCAGGAACCAATTCATAAGCCTTCAAAACAGCTTCTTTAACAGATTTGTAAACCCTTCAGCTAAAGTTAATGAAACATAAGCTTCTTGGGCCTTACCCACCAGCATACTTTGCAGCAGAATGGAGCAATCTAGATCACTCTAGTCATTGTCCTCTGCCATGTCCTCAAATAGAGAAAAAACACATCTGGATGTTCATTAAACTTCAGTAACAGCTTCAACATGCTAACCAAGTTATATCCCGAAAACCCATCACCACTTTGAGACATTTTAAAAGATCCACCACTTAACCTGCCCTTAGACCTCAACTTCAAACGCTCAGCTTCTAGAGATAATTACTT
>NW_015151190.1:56778-73464 GCF_000732505.1 Cyprinodon variegatus
TATATATTTTTTAACCAATGACCATAAGGAAGTGCATGAATGGTACAAACAAATGGAAAAACTCCATTATGCTGCCACTAACTAACTGACCAAAACCCTGACTAACCTTAGCCTAGTCTTCAGGCTTTCCTCCAAGAGCCAAGGCACTTTAAGCATTAAGATAACGCTGGCAGCAAATCCCTCCAAGCCAAAACCTCTCAGGCAACAAACCATGGCGGTGCCCTCAGCCCAGAATCCAGCCCAAAAATAACAAACTAAAATAATAAACAGGGTTGTCTAAAAGGGAGTTGCCAAAACAACAAACAGCACTTACCTACTACAAAACAAAAAAGTCCTCTCTCTCCCCCCACCAACAAAAGTACAAAAAAAAATTATATATATATATATATATATATATATATATATATATATATACACCTTGTTTCACCTGGCCAAACAAGGTCTGCGTCAGGTGTTTGGGAACCAGAGCACCTTCATGTCAAATGGGCTACTGGAAAAACACAAAGGAAATGGACGAAATCTGAAAACAGGGCTCTATTACAGAGTTACTACCTAAGTAACCCTAAAAGTAACCCTAACAAGAGCGGCGGGAGGGACTGAGGGACAGGCCCCGTGTAGGGACAAACAGCGCAACAACACGTAATCTTCTATGAAGTTTAAGAAACACTTATAAAAACAATTTACAAATTAATCATAAAGAATAATATTTCTTAATGTATATTCGTCAATGGATTGTAAATTTTGTCTGTCTTTCTCGTTGACGAAAATAATTTTTTATTTTCGTCATATTTTTATTTTCTGGAAACAATTTTTGTCTCGTCATCGTCACGGGAAAAAGGGGCATTGACGAAATATTTTCGTCATCGTCATGGTTGACGAAATTAGCACTGCTGGAAACCCAAAGGCCAAAGTGTGAAACACCTCCGAAGGTGGTAAAGAATGGTCAAGTCAAGATCCTGTGGGACTTCCAGATGCAGACGGACCGAATGGTAATGGCAAACCACACCAGACATTGTGTTGGTGGACAAAAAGCAGAGGAAAGCTGTTGTGGTCGACATACCAATACCAAGTTACTGCAACATCAGGAAAAAAGAACATGAAAAACTAAAGAAATACCTGGTAGAGAAATACCAGGGGAGGAGGTTGATGAAGATTCTCAGTCATCCAGGTCATAGTCATTCCATAAAAGTTTAAAAAACAATCCACTGGACTTGGTTTCCAAGATTTGAAGACGTTTCGCTTCCCCTCCAGGAAGCTTTCTCAGTTCAAATGTTGAAGGAGGGACAAAGACAATTATCAGTGTGTGAGTGTGTGCGTGAATGGGTGAATGACTGAATGTAGTGTAAAGCGCTTTGGTTAAGTCTCCTGACTTGAAAAAGCGCTACATAAGTACAGACCATTTACCATTTACCATTATTGTAATTTTAATATCTTGCAAAACACTTACTAGCTCTCAAGTGATATTAACCTCCTGAAGACTATGGTATTTTCCCATTGCATGGTCCGGTTTTAAAGGTAAATTATCAGCCCTATAAGCATTCTAGCTTAGAGCTGCATTATTCTGCCACGGATGTTTTCTTTCACACTGCTGCTAAGTTACATATTTTCTTGTTCATTTGTTTTATTCCTTGCCTCAGTGTCAAATAATGTGTTCACCCTCTGGCTTATTCCACCACCAGTGTCCGGGCCCAGGGGGGAAGACTACTCTAATCCTTTTCTTAAGTTTTTCATCTAAGCGAATGTTAATTTACAACATCAGGGTCTTCTCCTGGGGCCCAAGCTGAACATTTCATTTTCACCTTAAAGTCAAAAATATGTAATATTCCTGAGCTATAAATGTACATTGACCCAATATTCCACAGAATAGTTTTTTTTTTTTTTATCATTTAGTAGATTATTATTTGGTGACTAATTATTTCAGTTGCTTATTTTTCCATGGTAAGGGATTTCTTATTTATTTTCGGTAAACAAAATTAACATTTTTCACGTTTTTACTAGAAAGCTTTCATAGAGCTTTTTAGTAGTGTATATGAAAGCTTTCTAGTAGTAAGTGTGAAAGCTTTTTAGTAGTGTAAATGAAAGGTAAAGCTTTTCACCAGTTTATATGAACAGTTCTCGCTACTTTGTAAGAGAGCTTTTGATTAGGTTATATAAGAGGTAAATGTTTTCACTAGTTTATGTGAGAGCTTTTTACTAGTGTTTGTGCAAAGTTTTTAGTCGGCAATATAAGAGGTAAATGTTTTCACTAGTTTATGTGAGAGCTTTTCACTAGTGATTATGCACATTTTTCAGTATATTATATAGAAGAGTTTGAATTAATATGTGTATATGCAAGTTAATTCTAATTTATGGCACCTCATATGTAATAGTGCAAAATATTCCTTCTAAACCCACCTGCTTTTATATGGACTAACCAGATCTAATTTATACCACAATACATGCCAGATTTCAACATGATGGTGAGCCGTTTAAACACGACAGCAATAGAACAGCAGAAAGTGGTACTTTTAATTACTATGTTAATAACTGTGTATAGTTCATTAGACGGTTGGTAAAAAAAAAAAAAAATACACTCACATAATATGTTTCAAACCGAAATAAAGATATTTAAAAAAAAACTCATTCAAAAAATTTATTTTTTACACTACCACTTGGAATTATGCACAATCCAGTGTTGTACATCATATGGGGCCCAGATAATGTTGCTTACAGGCCTATTGTTGTGTCGTTAACCCATAAAAACTATAGTATCTAATTAATATTATTTATTTATTTATTTATTTATTTATTTATTTATTTATTTATTTATTTATTTATTATGTAGGCCTGCCGTCATGTGCCTTGAATTTATAAACTCACAATAAAAAGCGTGATGTTGCAGTTGCAAAGTGACGCTGAAACGTTAACAGTTAAAACTCCTCAAGAGTTTAACAAATCCGCACCCTGCTGCTGTTTTCGTCATCACGACCGTTTCTGACAATTACAACAATGAATGTTCGTGTTTGGGATGCAACAATGTTGACTAACTCGCCCTTATCAGCGTTATTGCGCTGCCAAAGGTTAAGTCAGGCCAATGCTCCGTTCATCCTCCATCGATCAGACACGCCTAATGGCATCGCTGCCAATCTAAAGGAACAGCAGTGAACCTGTCAGACCTGTTGGCGCAGCAAGGCTGATGGGGTTTCAAGTAAAACACCGGGAGCTGATTCTCATCACTCCTCGCCGGTTCGTTCACACTGCGGGTGTCAATCATGAGAGCGGTTTCCTTTAAGCGACCGATCTTAATTTTGGGATGTGCTGGGTTGTTATTGTACCTGGGAATGTTTTTAAAGAATAATTATGAGGTTAGAGACAGGACGGAAAGGGAGCTGAGCTCAGATCGGACAATCAGGAGCTTCGCTGACCTGAACCAGGGCTTGAACAACCTCTGTGAGTTGACTTTAAGATTGTTTTATTAAAATTACTCATAGAAGCAGGCCTATTCAGTTTCAATTTCAAATAGTTACCAATGTGCATTGATTTCTTTTTAAATAATCATATGTCCTATAGAAAAGATGCTGATTTTCATCAGGTGACTTAATTCTGAATAAATACGGAAGAGGTTTAGGGCCACTGGGAAAAAAAAAAAAAAAGCTAACTGATTTTTAAATATTATTTTAGTTTAATATGGGAAAAACGTCAGAATTCTGACTTCAATCTCAGAATTTTAAGAAAAAAGTCAGAATTCTGACTTTTTTCCCCATATTAAAAGAAAATAATATTTAAAAAAACATGTTAATTTTTTTTTTTTTTCAGTGTCCCTAATCCTCTTCCGTAACATTAAAATCCAAAATTCTGAGACTAAAGTCAGAGTTCTGAGAGAAAAAAAAGTCAGAATTCTGAGATTAAAGTCAGAATTCTGATTTTTATCCCCATTAAACTGAAATAAAATATAAAAAAAATATATAAAAATAAGTTCACTTTTTTTTCAGTGGCCCTAATCCTCTTCCGTATCATGTATCATAAACACACCCGTGATTACTTTATTGTATGTCTCGTACTATTGTGCTGTTCTTTTTACATCTCTTTGCAGGTGATGAAGCAGACTAAAAATCTTTTATTATCTCCCCTTTATCTCCTCTTTCTTTCATCTTTTCTCCTTTTTTTTCTATTTTTCTCTTTACATTGCAGTGTATAATCTGTATAACTCCCTGCATAATTATAATAAAGCAATTTATATGCATGAAACAATTGGAACACTACAATAGCCGTACTGTTCCACTTGCGAAAGTAAAACCTGTTGGGCTCTTATTGGCATCAAGACAATTCTTCTTATTGCTACATTGCCAGACAGGACACTGTTAAAAAAAAAAATAACTCAGTCCAGTTCTAAGTCTGGAAGCCATCTATCTGGATCTCAGACTTTAAAATACCTTTTTTAGTTTATTAGTCACCTTAAGTCAATTGTTTATCCATATGCAGCACTTTAAACTTGTCTTTAGAAATAAACACAAGTTATTTGCTTAATTTTCAGAGTTGCCTAAGAAATTCTATTAAAAACATTCATATAGATCTTTTTTTCCAGCTTTTATTGTCATTACACTGTCACAAGTACAGAGCAACAAAATTAATTCTTTGCATTTAACCAATCCCCTTGGGGATTGTATGGCGCCTCAGGATTCCAAGCTCTATGTCCTAACACTAGGCTGCCACACCCCTAACATTTTTTTTTGTCCTTTTTTTGATCTGTATATCTATGGATAGCAGCTATCTGATGTTTTGGATTGCTCATGTTTTTTTTTTAGCCAAGATCCTCCGTGCATTTGAGCAAAGGCAAGATGCCATGCAGAGGATCCTTGAAGAGGAGAGAGACACACAGAGAAAAGTTTCAGAAGTCCTGAAGCAAGCGATCCAAGTGGGGGCAAAGCAGAAAGAGCAGCACCATGAAGAGGTGCCAATCCCAAAGAAAAAGTCCAGCAAAGTGTTCCCAAATTCTCCCCTGTTCAAGGACTGGGGGGAGAATCTGTCAGAGGATGAGCAAAAAGAAGCCCAGGCTTTATTCGAGAAGTATGGATACAACGTTTTCCTCAGTGATCGTCTTCCTCTGGACAGACCTCTTCCGGACACTAGAGTAAAAGGGTAAAACTGCCATTAAGCTGAAATCCTGGAGGGGACTTCCCACTTCATTGTGATTAAACCGTTTCCACCTGTTACATCCACCTGGTTTGCTCAGGCTACTGTTCTCATGATTATCAAAGACCTTATTAGTAATGGTTATTCTTCTGAATAGGTGTTTAAAAAAGACCTACCCAAAGGACCTACCAACCCTAGGAGTGGTCCTGATCTACCTGAATGAAGCCTTATCTGTCCTCAAAAGAGCTCTACGCAGCATTATTGACCGCACCCCTAAAGACCTGCTGAAGGAGATAATAATGGTGGATGACAACAGCTCTAATGGTAGGTTTCTTCCTGATTGTCCCGAGCAGAAGGAGAGGCAGACCTGAGGATTTTCTGTGACTTCACAAACAAAAGCCTTACCTTTGAATATTTTCTAGCCCAGGGAAAAAATATAGTTCCTGTTCAACCACTATAGTTACATTGCTTTGAAAATAAAAGGATCTTCTCGTTGGTTTTGTCAAATTTAACCTTTCAGTTGATGCACATTTGAGAGACGAACAGAGAATGACACACCCACAAGCCTGTTGCATTAAAGCAAAGTAGTAAGGGGGAGAAGCCAACAACTGTTACCGCACCAGGAACTATAACCATGCATTTAGCATGCATTTCCTTGTATGAGCCAAAGGATTTTGTTAATAGAAAGTTGTTTTCATTTTTTGTTTATTCACAATACAAAGCCGCTCCTGTGGTCATACCGGCTGCACCACTTCTTTTGAATAGGGTTTGAATTCCAGCTCATCCTTTCAACGCTTCACCTGTCACTATTAACATTTACTTTTATTCCAGAAAACCTGAAAAGCGACCTGGATGTGTATGTGAAATCTCTGGAGGATGAGAATCCGAGTCTCAGAATTATTAGAGTGAGACACACAGAGCAGAAAGGCCTGGCGTTCGCCAGAGCCTCGGGGTGGAGGGCTGCAACCGCCGATGTAGTTGCTATCCTGGACGCACACATTGAAGTCCATGAGATGTGGTAGGAATGTGAGCCCATATTATATAAACCGCTGTGTATAGGTGTTTTTACTTAATATGTTATTAAAACTGTAATTTAACCCATAAGACGTTAAAAAGACCCGACAGTATCATCTGTACTTTGCAGCATCGTTCATCAGGGTTGGTTTGGAGTAGTCACATTGTTGTTCTGGAGAAGTTTATCTGTGGATTCAATGCTCTGGCATTTGCAGGATTAAAAAAAAAATTATTAATATTGATATCCAGGAAGAGTTTTTTCAGTTTTACATATCATGTCTCAATGAGCCCCTTTTCATTTACTTCATCAGTGTTAAACACGGCTATGGAAATGTTTAGGTTGCTGTTTCAACAAGAAGGAAAAGATTGGTCTTATCTTTATGCATTTATTTGAAGGCTTAGTAGTGTTTTGGCACACAATCAGTGAAATATACCCAGAGTTAAAGCTTTACAGACTTTTTCTAATGCTGGGAGCACACGCACATTAGAATAGAAAGTGAAAAGTACAAGCAACACCAAAACTTTAGGGGATATGTGTAATAAAACTCTGATCTTCAAAGAAAATCTTCCAGTGAAAAAGATATGGTAACCTATGGCAACCTATGGTAACAAAGCTCTGTGTCAGGGTAGCCAAGATTGGAGAAAGTCAGCTCACATGACGTTCAGCATATAAGCTACTCTTTTATGATGATATGATCACAAAAAGCAAGAGATATTAAATGCTTTTCTTTTAATGCTTTACCTTTGTACTGTACACCGCAGCATGGCAAAGATCATCTGCTAAATCAGCAGGAATGGAAAAACATATACTTGCACATTTTGTTTTAGTGTTTTTCGACATTTTTAATTAAAAAGGTTTTTTGTCCTTGAAAATTTTGAATAACCCCCTTCTCTCTCTCTCTAAGGGCTGAACCCCTGCTGACCCAGATCAAAGCAAACCGGACAGTGATTGTTTCCCCCGTGTTCGACAGAGTTAACTTTAATGACCTCAAAGTCATCCAGTACTTGCCTGCAGCTCATGCTTTTGACTGGGCCCTGTGGTGCATGTATGAGTCGTTTTCACCCGACTATTACAAATTAAACGACAACTCCCTGCCTGGAAAGTAAGTAGATAATCCAGTTTTTTTTTTCTGAGCAATTAGGATGATTCATATTGTTGCACATTATGTGGTTCAATTCTGAATAAAACAATTAGAGACTAACCAGATACTATAGCGATACAATCTCTTTGAAATGGATGTGTTTGTGTATATATGAAGAACTGCAAACTACTTGGATGGAAAATTATTGCCATCATGGCTTTGTCAAACTGCTGCCTACCTTTGTGAAGCAGGAAAAAGACTAATAAAGTGAATCCAGTAGAGCTTTTTATTGCCCATCTGGAATGGGAGACAGTAGTTGAATAAACTTTGGGCTCTCTAAATGGTATCGGTGCCCTATTTGTTGGTACTCACTGATACCGATACCACCATTTTAGTGCGGTATTGGGGGCCCACCCAATACTGGTATCGGTATATTTGTTAAACAAAAGCATGAACTAGAATTATCTACTGATGTACTTTGAATTTGTACTTTAAAACTTGTACAAATTCACCAGGAGTTTGAGAGAGCTTAATGCAAGAAAAGTAATAAAGGTACAATAATATACAACACAAGCATATAGATATATATGTATACTCTTTTTTTTTTTTTTTTTACATTTCTTTCTTATTAAGACATTTCTGATTGCAAAGAGATGTTCATGCTCACAAAGCAGGAGAAGATGAGCACTTTAAAAGTCAATGTATCACTTAACGAAGTCAGGAGGTGTAGTCTCAAAGAAAACCATCACTGATGCTCTGCTCAGGGATTATGTGCAAGGATTCAGACCCCCCCAAAAAAGAAAGAGGATAAGACTGAAGCACATTAAAGACAGTCTTAAGAAGGAAGGAGCAGGTCCTTATATAAGATGACACAAAAGTAGAGCATAGAGATGTCATCTCCACAGTGAAACATGATGCTGGATTCTCTCTGCCTGCAGGGAATCCTGAAAGAAAAGTCCATGTAAATATTTGGGAACTGATGTAGCATAACTGGGTTGAGTCTTCTGAAAACTCCAGAGGAGCAAAGTGAACTGTACTGACTCTGCAGCAGCCCTTATTGATGCCAGTGAAAGTCTGCTGGGTGAAACACAGGGCCATAAGAGAAGGCCTAACCCTAAAAGGGAACCTGTTAAAAAATACTTAAAATACAGAGGATTGCAGGCCGTAATAATAATTGAACTTTGATGATATCATATTGGAGAAATTTACCTCTGCATTTAACCCATCCCCTTGGGGAGCAGTAGGCTGCCATTGAGCGGCACCCAGGGAGCAGTGTGGGGTTTAGGGTCTTGCTCAGGGACCCAGAGTGAAGGCTGTGGGGATCGAACCGGCTGCTTGCAACTTTCTCAGAGCAGAAGCGCACTGCTCTAACCACTAGGCCAACACTCTCCTCTTTTTTTTTTTCCAGGATGGAAACCATAATTTAATCTGTTTTCCTTCCACTTTAGGAGCCCTTCTGTCATGGGGATCCTCGTGGCCGACAGGAAGTTTCTTGGAGAAATTGGAGTCCTTGACGAAGGAATGATAGTTTATGGTGGAGAAAATGTGGAGCTTGGAATACGTGTGAGTGATTCTAAATGACTTGACACCGTATTCTGTCTCCTCGAACGAAATGTGCTACTGGTACCCAAATTAGTGGAATAACTTGGCTAATCCATCTTTCTGCTCACCCCATGAGCTACTGTATGCATGAGGCCTGCTTTCTGCGTTTCAACCGTTCCACTTGCTTGGATCCCGCTGTGACCCATCCCTAAACCAAAACAGGAAAAAAACCAAACAAACAGCTATGCAAACAATTCTACCTACTGATCGAAGATAGGAACAATTTAAACATGCCACACCACTATAAATACTATTACAATTTACAGTGAATATCCTCACAACAAAAAACATTCACATTTAACATCTCTGTTATTCTTTTATTTAAGATTAAAAAAATTGCTTTAGTTAAGATTCAAACACTTGAATAATATATTGATCTGCAATTGTAGTCATTGATAACGGTGAAGGAGGAATTTATGAGTTAGAATTACTCTATCAACACTAGTTGAACTTTTGTTGTCTAATATTATTCTATCTTCACGGTTAAAAATTGCTAAGTCAACAAAAATGTGGTTTTGCTCAGCTTATTTTAAACTGTTTGCATTGAAAGGTAGAATTTGCTTTATCAGTAACCTGGAAAGGTAAACTCCCTACAAGTTGTCATGATGTTTGAAGAGCCCTTTTTTCCTGTAACTGCTTACATGATCTTTTATGGCATGCAAGTTCTTCATTAAGTCGTAAGGATGATATATCTGATAAGACAGATGGTAAAAAAAAATTTAGAAAGAAACTTTCTTGAGGAAACTTTAAAGTGCGTCTATCCTTTTTACGTTCATTGTTAATTGCCTTTAGGTAGTTTTCTATTAATTTCCTTGACTTAAATAAACAAATACATATTCCAAGTGTGTGGTAATGATGGTAGCAGAGAAAGCACAAAACTGAGACATCAACACAAGCACAATGTGCAGGTCTGCAGTGATGACAAGTTTGCAGTTTAACAAATCTTCATGTTCATTTATTCAACAATGAGAAGAAAGAGCAGGAGAATTGTAGTCTAAGAGCAGTGACCCAGTTACCTAACAAACCAACACTCTATTGATTAATTTCAGAGCCATCTTGGGCAAGTAATAAAAACTCAAAAACCAAGTGCAAATACGTGATAAAGTGCAGTAAAACTACTAAATGTAATTCTTCCCAAAGTGTTACTCAGCTAAATGTAACTGGTTACTCACTAACACTGGCTATCTGTAAAAGCAGTGGTATAGACATTTATCTTCTCTCAGTTTTAAGCTGTTCCTTTACCTAATATTTAAGAGACCAATATTATTCCAGAAAATAAAGATTTTACACCAGATACTTGAATACAATTGAAACTGTAATACAAGTTTTCTTGCATAGTTGGTCGTTCCTTCCTCCTCCTGCAGCCACTCAACCATTCAACATAACACTGATAAAAATCTGTTTTTGTATGGAAATGAATCATTTTGTGGTCACCTCCAGCTATTTCCAGACAAGAGCTCTTCTATACATGACAGTGCTTCCAATTTTAGTGGATGTCCCTTAAAAGGGCTATTTTTGTTGTAGAACTTTTGTCTCTTTCAATTATTGGCTTTGAAAACCAACAGAAAGGCATAATTCACATTATTTAATAGTTAATGCTAAGGCTGTTTTGGATTTAAGAATATGACGAAAGTACCTTAACTGTCACGATTTGGTTTAAGGTTTTCGTTAAGGACCCAAATACAGAGGCTGACAGGCGGGGTGAGTTCTTAAAAGATTTAATGAAAGAACAGGCAGCAAAAAAGGAATCCAAAAATCCAAGTTAAAAATGTTAAACAAAACCAGGTATCCAAAATTCCAACATAAAAATCAAACACAAACCAGAACCATGGAGACATCAGGGGAAAAACCATCAAGGAGCCAGGGTGAGAAAAAGTAAGATGGGGAACCAGCAAAGGGGGACTGCAGAGGGTGTGTATTTATGTCTAACTGAACAAAGGTAGGACTAATGAGCTGATAAGGAGCAGGTGTGACAGGAGCTGATGAGGAAGCCAAGGGAAAAGAAGACAAGGGGGCAACAGAGGACAGACAGAAAAACCTAAACAACTTAAATGACTCCAGACACACCAATAAAGCTAGAAAACAAGGAAAAACTTGGCTAAACTTGATACTGAAAACTTAGAGAAAAACAACAGAACCAAGATCGTTACATTAACATTAACAAAGAAATAAACAAAATACAATTGTACACCATGAACCAAACTGATTACATTAGTTAAAAGATTTTAAGTATAAAATCTCTTTCTGGATAGATTAATTAAGAGTAAAGTAGTGGTTCTCCACCCTGGTCTTTAGACCCACTGTTTGCATGTTTTCGGTGTTTCTCTGCTTCCATACATCTGGATTAAAAAGACTAGAAAATAAACAGGATTCTGCTGTGCTTGAAAGCGTTTGAAGAGACTATATAAAGCAAGCATTTGAACCAGGTGTTTAAATTTATGGGCGACAGTGACGTCGGGTATAGGAGTTTGCCCTGAAACTGAAGGATTGATGGTTCAAGCTTCGGCTCCAGTTCTCAGTGTGATTGTGTCCTTGGGTAAGACACTTCACCTGCATTGTCTACTGATGGTGGTCAGAGGGCACGGTGGAGCCAGTGTACAGCAGCCTTACATCTGTCAGTGAGCCCCAGGGCAGCTGTGGCTAGAGTGTAGCTTACCACCATCAGTCTGTGTGTGAATGGGTGAATGACTGAATGTGCTTTGGTCAAGACTTGAGAAAGTGCTATATAAGTACAGGCCATTTACCATTTATTTTTAAAGTTCTATCCAAGTTCCCGAAGGTCCAGCTGATGCAGGGTTTAAATTGTTGTACTTCCCTGTGTATAACCTACAGACCTTCAGGAAGATTTTGCATATTCTGAACTGATAAGGCAGACAAATGGCCTTTTTTAAAGCTCGTCAAATAAACAAAATTATTTCTAATATCTTTACCACAATTAATCCAGCATCATAAAATATATATTCCATATAAAGGTCCTTATCGGTAGCAAAAGGAGAAATCTGTCATTTATTTTGTTTGGTTGACATAAAAACCTCTTCTTCGAAATGATGATGTGTTTTTATGGGTGATATAGGTGTGGACATGTGGAGGTAGTATTGAAGTTGTTCCTTGCTCCAAGATAGCCCATATCGAGCGCTTCCACAAGCCGTACTTGAGAGACCTGAGCCCTGCCATGAAGAGAAACGCCCTGAGGGTCGCAGAAGTCTGGATGGATGAATACAAACACAACATAAATTTGGCGTGGAATATTCCTTTCGAGGTACTAGAACACAATTACAGCCCATGAAATAATGTCATTCATGTGTTATAGTCTCCAATTGATCTGTGAACTGTTAAACGGTCAATTAAAAACAACAACAAAAACTGTTTTTTTAATCCAGGACAATTATTTTTATAACCAACACAAATATAGGAAGACAGCTGTCATGACAGTTATGTGTTGGGTTTGTATAACCCTTAAGCCATTACTATTGAAATGAACCCTACTTGATATATGTCTATTTGTGAGTAATGGAATACAAGTTAGACCTTTCACAGGAATTTCAGCAGTATGTAAAATCTTTAATGATGTTATGATTCATTCAGGTATATTATACATATTGTAGGTTTATTGGGGGTTATTTTGCATTTTTTTTTAAAACAGATCCAACTTTACTGAGTGAAAACTTGGACCAATTCTATTTCTGTGCAGAATCATGGCATTGACATAGGAGACATCTCTGAGAGGAAGAAACTGAGAGAAAGGTTGAACTGCAAACCTTTTAAATGGTACCTGGACAATATTTATCCCAAGTTGGATCCCTGGGACAACTTGCTTGGTTATGGAGCAGTAAGTCTTTTTTCTCCTTAGTTTATTTGGTTTGGTGGAGCTCCTTTAGAGTTAATCTGTGCCTTTTTATTGTATCTCTACCTCATTATCCCTGTTTCTTAACTCTGATGACAGATGAAGAATCTGGATTCAGAGTTGTGCATAGATCAAGGTCCAGTGCCAGGGGACACACCCATTTCCTACGACTGCCATTACTACGGACCTCAAGTAAGTAAATCCAGACAATTACAGCAGTGTTTCCCAAACTTTTTGACTTGTGTATCCATTTGGGCATTTTGTCTTACCATGTATTGATGATTGTCCAAAAGTGGAACATAGAATCACTGAAATGCAGACTATTAATCTATTAATAAACTAATTAATCTTTTAAATTGAGAATTTAATTTTTAGAAATTTATGCTTTCCATCTTAGACTTAAACAACTTTTATTGTTATTTTGTATACGCCTAGTTTATACAAAATGGAATTTTGTTTAGTACAGTTTTTCAGACAATAAAAGAAATTTCCATTCCATGAAGTGGAGCATTGACCAAATGTAAACAGTGTGGTAGGAAAACATGGTGCCAAAAATGCATTGATATGGAACTTCGAAACATCTAGCTTTTAGCGTTCTAATCAGCGTATTTTGTGAATTTGTCTGGAACTATAAAAAGCCGCTGCCTTCAGGTGCAGCCATCTGATAATGTATGCATGTTGCCTGGAAGTTAGTAAGGAATTGAAAAAATAAAAATGAAAAATAAAATATTATACACCTGTATTTATAAAACTGGAGCTCCTCTGAGTAACTCCCTTATAATCACATGTAAACTTGATGAATTGGGAACAAAATGCAGAACAAAAATTATATTCAGACTGACTTAATTAGTTTTACTATGTTTTCATCAAGACACCTGAGCTTGCTTTGATGAGCTCCGATGGCTCATAGCTTTTTAATTGGATCATTACAAAGCAAAAACAATACAGGCCTATTTTATTTTACTTTATTTTTATTTTTTTTTTTACAGAATATAATTGGGCACACTCCCCTTAGAAGATCCACGTTTATCTCACCAGTCTCACTTTTAGCCGGTCTCTAATAGGAAGAACCTTCATGTTTTCTCCAAGTGTGGAGAAACATGCATTGTTTCTCATATTTTTGTAATTTATTGACAGAGAGGCATAATTACCTCATCAGCTAGGATATTTTATCCTTCACATTGAATAACAGGCTCTATTTTCATAATTTCTTGACTACAGCCTGGTGGTGAGCTGAAAACAACTCTTTTTAAATTATAATAGTATTATTTTTCCCTCCATTGTCCATACCTGGTGGAACTGGGGGAAGTTCTTTGAGGAAACATAGAGAATTCAGGATTTATACCCAGACCTCCTTCCTGCAAGACAACAATCAGCCCAAAAACTACCTTAATTATGATTCTTTAATGATTAAAAAATGGGAGCAATTAGCTTTTGCCTTTTAATATAAGAACTACGTTTTGTTTTTACTCAGGTTTATTCAGTATAATGTTCAAATTAGTCTGAAAACTTGAAACACAGAGGTATGGAGGGGATAAACGCAGCAAAAATCTGTAATCCCTCTCATCACTGATTTATTTATCTGTTCCATCACTTTTCTTGTGTTTCTCTCTGATATTACAGATGACATATTACCGTGCAACTGGTGAGTTCTACATTGGCGGAATCAAGTCCCACAAGTACAACGACAACCGGTGTCTTACTGATAGAGGGGAGAAGAAAACTGTGCCGGGTCTGTTCAACTGTAAGGAAGCAATGCAAAAAGGGATGGGGATATACTGGGATTTCACTCAGGTACGACCAGAAGAGCTACACTTCAAACGTACACAACATGTATGACATTTAGAGCAAGAAATAAAATGATATGTCTTGACATTTTGTTAATTTTGGAACCTAATTCTGTGTTCCAGGGAAAAGAGCTAAAGAACCGGGAGACAAAAAGATGCCTTGAAATTGTAAACAAGGTTCTTGTGATACAAGAATGCACTGGTCAGCGCTGGAAAATCCAAAATCTAATCAAAGACTCTTGAAGTGTAAATATTGTATCATGTGGGGCTAGGCTAATGTATAAAACTTAAAAGAGAGTATTGTTTGTATAAATTTATTTAGCTGGTGAACTTGGATGAGGCGTTCATTTTTCACAGTTCACTTTGTTCATATCTATGGAAGAGGATTAGGGCCACTGGAAAAAAAAAAAAAAAAAGTTAACTGATTTTTAATTTTCATTTCAGTATAAAATAAGAAAAAAAGTCAGAATTCTGACTTTAATCTCAGAATTTTGACTTTATTCTCACAATTCTGACTTTAATCTCACAATTCTGCATCCTAATGTAGATGGGCACCATGAACGAAGAGAGGGTTAGCACTCACCCTCACTGACAAAGATGTGAGTTGTTTGGGTGGAACAGTAACACATTGGTGGAAAATGACGGAATTAGGTAACTTTTTACGTGCCCGAGGGGTCCCCGGTGATGCTATTTCATTAATGGAAGACTAGAAGTTGATTAAAACAAGAGAGATAGTTTAGTCTTTAAAACAGACATGGCCATGGCTTGATGCTAACATGTTTGTTAGCTGTCAGAATTCAGTCAGAACTCTGAGATTAAATTCAAAATTCTGAGAAAAAAGTCAGAATTCTGAGATTGAGTCCGAATTCTGAGATTGAGTCTGAATTCTGACTTATTTCCTCATAGTATACTGAAATAAAATTTAAAAATCTGTTAACTTTTTTTTTTTTTTTCAGTGGCCCTAATCCTCTTCCCTACATATCAGAGGTGCTCATGCTTGCAAAAGATATATATATATTTTTTTGGTTTAAGGTCGGGTGTGAATATAGAATAAATTGATTTTGATTTACAATAAAACTGATCAAAGATGTTCAGTTGTAATCTGTAGAATTTAGTTTTAGATCAATTATCTTTAATGGCTTTATGATGTAAGGTAGAAGGGCCACCCAGTTTTTACTTTTTTTTTCTTTTCTTTTTTTTACCTCTGATTTGATAGAAAAGCTTCTATATGAATGTTTTGGAGTTGTTTGCTGGGTTTTAGTTGGTCTGGCATGTAGAATATATTTTAAACTTAATAGTTAATTTTTTTTTTTTTTTTTTTAAGGAGATGCAATATGTTTCAGCTTTCTGGGGTCCGTGGAACTGAACTTTGGACTTTTTCTCTGATTTTTTATCAGAAATCAGATCAAATTTAGTTTTGCTGCTCCTTACATTATGTTAAAAGCAAAGCTGGAATCACATACCCCAAATACCCTTTAGAGAGAGAAAAGTGAAAAGGTTTAGGTCATAATCAGTCCTTGTGAAAAGGTTTAAGTTATCAGTCCTTATATGTTTTATTTTATGAGGAGGGAATGTAGAGAAAGTGTTTTAAATGCATTTAAAGAAATTACAGCATGGGATTTTTTTTTTAAATATAAGCCTTAACATGAGTTGGTTTTAGATTGTCTTTTAACTTATAAATAATCTTGAGAAATAATTCCAACTCAGTTAATATATCTAAGAGATGTTTGTATCCAGAAAATAATAGACATTCCCTATTTTATTGTACTGTATTTTTTTTAAATAAAAACAAGCACTGAAGCCTGGATATTTCTTGTTTCTCTGTCTATCTGGTGTCAAAACAAGGACAGGACTGAGGATGCAGTGTAGGTTGGGAAATGGAAACGTATTTTTATGTCCATAAGTACCGGATTCAGTTTCAAAATAAGAATATAAAGATGGAAAAACATTCTTATTTCTAAAAGACCGGTTACTGTTCAGACAGAATTAATTTTATTGCAATAAAGCAGAAATATTAAAGTTTCTAAATTATATTACATAATATATATTATATTTATAAAAATATTCTAGAATTGTGCTGCTTCCCTTTTTGAACACTAGTTATGATGCTGAACCACAGCAGCCATAGCAAATAGAGTTTTTATACATATATATATATACATATATATATACATATATATATATACATATATATATACATATATATATATACATATATATATACATATATATATATACATATATA